>NW_006992420.1:22803-93619 GCF_000164805.1 Carlito syrichta | reverse complement strand
GGGCTCGGGCAATCCACTCACCTCAGCCTCCCAAAGGCACGGGGTTACAGGCTGAGCCACTGAGCCCAGCTTTTATTTGTTTGTTTGTTTGTTTGTTTGTTTGTTTTAATAAGGAGAGCAGCTGAGCGTGGTGGCGCATGCCTGTAGTTCCAGCTACTTGGAAGGCTGAGGCAGAAGGATCGCCTGAGTCCAGCAGGTTGAGGCAACAGCCTGGGCAACAGAGTGAGACTACGACTCAAAAAAAAAAAAAAAAAGAGAGAGAGAGAGAGAGAGAGAGAGAGAAAGCATTTATTTCCCAATAGTCTAATCAGTCATTTAGTGTACTGTGTCCAAGAAGTGCTGCTTGGAAAATGCTCTGAAACTAGTTTTGAAACTGGCTTAAAGGCTTTGGGATATCTTATGTTTTAAGTGATTTTTTTAGTGCTTAGTTTAAAAGCTAGATAACCTGATTAAATCTTTATACAGAATAGGTCAAATCTGGGCAAAAATAATCCAGATTATTTTGGCAGAAGTTTGTTTTCCAGAGTATGCTCAAACTATAAAATAGACTGCCAATTAGCAAAAACAGTAATGAAAAGTCTTAAATATTGTCCCCATAGTCAATATGGGGACATGGCCATGTGGGTAAAAAATCATAAAAAGCAATTTATGTGGGATTCTCTAGGCTTACTGTCACATTTGGAAATGAGGTATATGTACATGAATTTTATTAATCTGAAGATCACCTGAAAAAACGTGTGTGGACCACAATTTCTTGTAATATCTGATGTTGAAACTCTGTAAGAGGTCAATTCACTTCTTAGGAATGCCATAATCAAAACATTTTCCCAGTAGTACTTATAGAAAGAGAGGCCCCTAAAATGTCTTCATCACAAGAGATTAACTGATTTAAATTTTGTTTGTCAGAATTGCCACTTTCCATAAGTATAAGCTTCACTCATAAGCAGTGTTCGATAATCTCATAGATTAACAGTTTTTTTTCTTTTGATTAACAGTTTTTAAAAATATATTGAAAATAATAGGTCTCCTATGTTAGAAGATATATGTGTGGGCATGTGGGGGTGTGTATGTATGTGCAAATATATGTGAATGTGGCATATTGGCAACTCTAAGAGTTAAAAAAAAGTTTTAAGCTATTCCTTTTTTCTAGTTTCATCTCTTACAATATTAGTTAGGTTTCAAACTGCATGTTCTTTCCAGTACACACAGAATCCAAGAAACTCTGATAGTGTTAAACCCCAGGGTAAAGATCCAGATCTTTCTAATAAAATGTTTCTCTCCAAACACAAAATCCAATTAATTATCCATTTATCCAAAAAGACACAGAGACTAGTCAACCCGAGACCTCTCTGTACCTTAAGTAGCTATGTACAGCACCATAAAGCACTGCTGGAATCAAGCATTAATTAAGGTGAAAATATTGAATATTTTTTTCTCTGAATCAGAAACATGCATAAAACAAGCTTGAAAGCAAACACAAAGTTATAACAAATAGTTGAGCTTTTATTGTATTTTGACATTTGTAATGTGATGCTTCAAAGTGGGAAAAACTGAAAGTGAATTCAGGATGGTGTGTTTCCACTGTCTAATTCTTATAATGCTGAGACCCTGCTCCCACCTTCTCCCCTACCATCTACCCCTAACTGTCCTTGAGTTAGGAAAAATATAAACATAATTAGGTTAAACTTATTATCTTAACTGAGCCAGAGTGTGTTACAACAGTTTTCATAAATTGATATAATTTGATTTTGTCTTTACGTTTTATGCACAATAAGTAAAATATAGCTTCAAGGAAAAGGAAAGATATGTATCATAGATCAAAGGTTATAATATCTTACTAAGAGATAGTTTAATCGAATACTCTGATTTAAAAGATACAGCAACTGAGGTCCAAAGCCATAGAGTTATTTGCAGAGTTAAGTCCATTGACTTTTTAAAAAATTCAATAGCTTTAGGGGGTACAAATGGTTTTTTGTCTGGGCTTTAAGTGTACCCCCAGACCCGCCTGTGCACATTTTACCCAACAGGTGATTTTCCATCCCTTCACCCCTTCCCCCTTTTCCTTCTGAGTCTCCAGTCTCCATTATACCCTTATCTGTGTCTTTGCAGATCCTTAGTTTTAGCTCATTGACTTTTGACTCTATTTTTCCAAGAGCTCTTCCTGCTATACCATACTATCTCATCAAATGAAGGTTTATGGGAAAGTGGAAAATACTTTATAAATTTAAAATAGTTTCTATGCTTATATAAACTTCATATGTTTCAAAATGAAGAATAATAGCCGGGCTCGGAGGCTCAGCCTGTAGTTCCGCGCCTTTGGGAGGCTGAGGTGAGTGGATTGCCTGAGCCCGCGTGTTCGAGACCCGCCTAGGCAGCGAGACCTCATCTCTACAATAAATCAAAAAATCAGCCGGGCGTGGTAGCGTGCGCCCGTAATTCCGGCTACTGTGAAGGCTGAGGCGGAAGGATCGCCGGAGCCCAGCAGGCGAGGCTGCGGTGGCCGGAAGTGGCCACTGCACTGCAGTCTGGGTGACAGAGTGAACTCCACCTCAAAAAAAATTAAAAAAATAAAATAAAATAAAATAAAATGAAGAATAATGACACAAACAGTATTAATACACAGTGCTACATGCACTAAGTGATCAAAACCAATGTTTCATCTGTATATATGTAATCCTGAAGAGAATTGATAAAAAAAGAATTATTTTTTCTTAAAAGGGATTGTTAAAAAAAAATGCTACATTGGGAAGGAATATGAGAAAATGGTAACTCTTGTATAATGCTTGAGGGAGGTTAAATCAGAACAGGTCTAGAGACCAATTTGACAATAACTATTAAAGTTGAAGATGTGCATACATAGCCCACAGATGTACATAGTCAACAATTACACTTCTAGGTTTGTAACTTGGAGAAATACTTCCACATGAGCCCGAGACATGATGTCCATTACAGCACTGTTTGTAATGTTTTAAAAATGGAAACAATCTAAATATTCATCAGTACAGGAAAGAATAATCAAACTCATACACTCGTAAAAGAAATAGTATAATGGACAATTAAAAAGTAATAAACTAGATCTACATGTATCAAGTGGATTATCCTCAAAAACATAATGTAAAAACAATTACAAAATGATAGTATAGTATCATATCAGTTAAGTATGATACTAAGTCAATACTGCATGTTATTTGTATGTAAATATACATTTTTTTTTAAACACTAATAATACACACTGATTTTAAGATCAGTTATCGTTGGTGGATGGAGTAAAAAGATTATTGTTAGTCACTCATGTTTTACAAATATGCATTTTTTTCATGTTCAAATTTTCTAAAATTGATCTCTGTATCAAATGTAATAAAATGTAGTCCTGGATACAGGTCC
Organism: Carlito syrichta; assembly: GCF_000164805.1. Classification (NCBI taxonomy): domain Eukaryota; kingdom Metazoa; phylum Chordata; class Mammalia; order Primates; family Tarsiidae; genus Carlito; species Carlito syrichta. The sequence goes on along the minus strand of NW_006992420.1, from coordinate 90,235 downwards.
ACAAATTTCACTCAGTATTTCCTACTCTTTTTTTTTTTTTCTTTCTGCTCTTTCTATTTTAACTGTTTTATCATTTATCTTGCTAATTTATTACATTATCAAAATGTTCCCACCAAAATTGATTTCAGACTAGAAATTCCATTTTTCAATAATTCAGAAACATATATATATATATATATAAATCAAAGTTTTTTGTGTTTCTTATTATATATATAATATGAAATGAGGTTTTTTGGTGATTATTCTTTTTTTTTTTTTTTTTTTTTGAGTTGGAGTCTCACTCTGTCGCCCAGACTGGAGTGCAGTGGCCGCTCCCGGCCACCGCAGCCTCGACCTGCAGGGCTCCGGTGATCCTTCTGCCTTAGCCTTCCAAATAGCTGGAACTACAGGCGTGCGCTACCACACCTGGCTAAGTTTTTTATTTATTGTAGAGATGAGGTTTCACCAAGTTATTATTCTTACTTCAGTTGACAACTGAACATATATTGATCCAAAGCATATGAGTTTTGAAATCAGCCTGTCTTGAATCAAACACTTGCTCTGGTATTTGAAGGCTGTATGACCTTGAATAAGTCACTTAACCTTCTCTGTGACTCAATATTGTCTTCTGTAAAATAAGAGTCATAGTAAAAGCACCTACTTTATAGAGTTGTTATGATTAAATGAACTAATAGTTGAAAAATCACCTGAAATTATGTTTGCTAGATGTTCTATATTATTGTGTCCTGGACAAAAAAAAAAGAACTAAATTTGCATGAAAATTTCATCCTGAATTACCTTATTTATAGGTCTATAGTGGTTAAATGCATCAAGTAATCACTCATTTCTTACATTATCTGCCTTTGAAGACTAATCAATTAAATAAAAATCTCCAGTTGTTAGAGTTGTTAATTAATAGGTTTCATTAGTTAGTATATTTAAACATTTTTCACTCCTATCATGTAACAAATTACTTGTGGTCAAACTATCTGATGACCTGGAAAGAACAGCACTGTCTACCCAATTTTTATTTAAGTAAACCTCAGGTGTTTTGCATATAGTCATATGTATTGGCCAGTTGTCCAATAATTTCTCATCTTTCATATGTGTTTGTGTTAAATCTGCAACTAGAATAATTTGTCAAGAAATGAGGTTTTTCTAGTTCATTTAGGATTTGAGATTATGCATTCAATTTTTTTCTCTTTATTTTTTACTTTTCATTTTAAAATTCTCAAATTTCTCCTTAGATATGACAATGTTAATTTACCATCCTAAGGATTTTTCATACAGATCATAGGAGTCATTAAAGCAGGTTTAGTAGTAGGGTATTTTTCTTTTTTCTTGTTCTTTCTTTTTTTCTGGACAGATTGGATTTTAATTGTTTCCTTTTTAGACAAATATGCTTTTCGATTGCCAGTGATGAAAGGGGCATACAGATGTCAAAAGCATTGTAGCATAATGGGATTATGTGCTAAGGTCCAGGGCAGGACAGACAAACAAGCAAAGTCTCAGATCAAACAGTTACCTCTTAATAAAATCTCAGATGACCAACTTTTGTTTTATCTTTGTCAATGTCCACCAAACGTTCAAATAAAGTTTTGATGTGTTACTTACATTTCTTTTATTTCTTATTTTAACCATTTGTAAAAATAAAGTCATTTTTCTAGATAGAATTAGGAATCTGTTTAAAGGCAAGTCAGTTTAAAATAAAAAAAACACATGCTATACACATGACTTTCTTCTTATTAAAGTCAAATAAATTGGGCTTTAAGTAGAAACCTTAATTATATTGTGTGACAAGAACTATGCTTAAATAATCTTATTTGGACATGGCAATAATGATCTTTTTCATACTGTATTTCAGTTATAACGTGAAAGCAAAAAAACTATAATTTTACTTTATTTTAATTTTCAAACCACTTTAAGGGTAAACTATATTGGTTATTTCTACAAAGTAAAAAAAATCACTAAGTACATAACCACTGTTTTGAGTCCCAGAAGAATTATTTAAGCACTCCACTTATTATGCATTTATTTTACATGAACCTTCTATCATCAAGAGTTTCTGGTGCATTTATTTATAACAAACTGATTTTTTTTGGTAATTGCAGGACCTTGAGGATTTACAACTTCAAGCAGAAGTAGCAAACTGACAGCCCATGGGCTAGATCTAGACTTCAGAGGGGTTTTGTTTTGCCTACACAGTGTTGCTTTTTTATTTTTTATTGCATTAACAACATTTAAGAATTGGAGAATTTCATATAAAAGTCTGGATTCTCAGCTTTTTTGTTTTTTTTGAGTTGGAGTCTCACTCTGTCGCCCAGACTGGAGTGCAGTGGCCGCTCCCGGCCACCGCAGCCTCGCCTGCTAGGCTCCGGCGATCCTTCTGTCTCAGCCTTCCGAGTAGCCAGAATTACAGGCATGCACTACCACGCCCGGATGATTTTTTGATTTATTATAGAGATGAGGTCTTGCTGCCCAGGCGGGTCTCGAACCCACGGGCTCAGGCAATCCACTCACCTCAGCCTCCCAAAGGCGCAGGATTACAGGCTGAGCCACCGAGCCCGGCTTCTCAGCTTCTTTTTAAAAGTCAGATCTTAATAATATTGAGCCGCATTCTACATGATAACAATCAGGTGAGCTGAGTAATAGCCACCATTTTGGGAAAAATATATACTCTGTAGTTCACCAAAGTCTCCACCTCTCCCTATTGTTTGTGGTCTTTCCTTGCTTCAGAAGGTATCAAAGTTTTCAACTCTTCTGGTTTCTCTGTAGTTACGTGAGTGACTTAACAAATATACTTTCAGAAACACTTCATGGTTTTTCTCAGCTTGCAGTAAATGTAAAATCTTATATATGTACATATGAAATGTACGTTTTAACAATCCAAAAATAAATCTATACAGTTATCAACTCTTGTTACAATTAATGAAAAAAAGAAGGTGACATTAATTTGCATGTCACTTTACCAGGAAAATAAAAAGAAAATGAAAGCCAGTTTCAATGCTTGAATTAAATTGCAGTCATATAAAATCAGAAACACTTTAAATATTCAAACCTAAATTCAAAACTAAATCCATTTAAAGTTTTTAAGTTAAAATTATTTATTAATAAAATCTAGTGGGTTCTAGGCTCCCCAGCATCAATGTCACAGTCTAATTGAAAATTTGGCACTTAAGGAGGCACATCCACTGCTTCAGGTCACTTGGGTATTATTTAGTGTGCATGATATTTAAAACTAACATTAAATATACAAAATGCCCTAGATATGAGAAATATCACCATAGTAATGTTTTATTTTCCATGTTGAAAACCCAGGATAAATCACATGGTGTGGTCCCCATCTCCCTCATAGTTCTATGACATTTTTCGTGGTGAAAAACATAGACAAAAGCTACATCAAGGGCATCCCTAAAGGAAGGGGAAAAACAATCACCAAAAGGTGTTGCAACCTGAAACAAACGTTTGAAAGAGAAGAGGGTGTACCATTGACAGGCACTATTAAAATGTATGTTAGGATTATGAGTTACCCTCCTCCCTCATTTGTAGGTCACTGCACGTTCTTTCCTCCATTTCAACCTAAAAGATCTGAGGCCTAGAACAATATCTTATCTCTGCAATATAAATGAAATTTTCATTGATAATTCGGGACGTTTCAAGTGCAAATCTTCTTAGACTCCCAAATTTGTTAAAAATATATTCTTAGAAGAAAAGGATTTTAAATATTTTTAAACTGCTAGAGTGCCTACAACATGTATTGGTGCCTATTGCTTAAAATGGCTCAGAAAAGTAAAAATCTAGATATTTTTCCATCATGCTGTAGCACACTTAATAGCCTGTGCTGCCCTGCAAAAGTGAATGTACCTTCCTAAGCATTCCAGAGCAAAGGGGAAGTGGGTATCTAAATTACTTGCCCATTGTTTTACACAGGTGTCATGGCTTTTATATCAGTGACTCTCACTCAACTCCCATCAACTTCCAGCCTTTCTCTAACTTCTGCTTTAGTTCCCAGGAAGGAAGTTGTTTCCTGTGACTGAAAGTCATCTCCCCACTGTATAATCCTAGGATCCACTACCGGCTAATAGATATAAATGATCCTTAACTGGCAATAGTGAAACTGTGAAGATGCCAATGGACTAGCACCTCCAAATGAATGGATAGGTTCTAATTAGCTATTTGGATTTCATTTGTTTATTATTACTAACTCAGGATTAAGCAAAATTCAACATTTGTTGCTAAAAATATTAAATGGCTCTACTTTCCTATCTAAGTACAGTACAGGGAACAAGATTATGGAAGTTAAGCTGAATCTTTACAGGCTCCAGGACATTCCCAGGAAGTTGATTTTAAATAATAAATATATAAATACCTGTTAACAGCTTGTTTTCTTGTCATTTGCCTCTTCCTTCTAAAAGGAGAGTGTAGCAAAAAATAAATAAATAAAACTGGTTAATTGAGAGTTCTGATTAGTTTGCTTCCAATTAATCAAGGCTTTATTATATTTCACAAAAAAATGTTCTTAAATTCTGCAGAAATTTTAGATAGGTTACACACAATGAAACACCAGCAGGGAAGAGCACAAAGAAGGTAATAAAGCCTGAATTGCTATTAGTGTTTTAAATATATGAATAATGTTATCACATTTCTGGTCTACTCCCCATTGAGTAAAGAATAATGTGAAATGCCATGTGGTTTGGGCTTTTCTATATATGAAGGCAAGAAAATAAGGTTATAGATTTCTGTTGAAGAAAATGGCCTCGGGTCGTAACAATTCCAAAAAATATTCAGCAATATTATATCTTTTCCCTTTCTCTGAAGAGCCTTCCTTCCCATCCCATTGGGTATTCCAATACTTTGGAAGGAGAAATTCTTCTAATTTTTTTCTCGTCTTCTATTTCGCCAACAGAATGATGAAAGTAAGCCAATATCAACGTTGTACTTATTTACTAAACATGGATCCATTAATCATACAGCTCACTATATACTTATTTCTATAGCGATACTGAAATATCTTACATCTTCCTCACGAGGGTTATGCATGCACACACATATACATACACACACACACATACACAGTCACACACACATCCACCCAAAATAAATTAAACACATAAAGAAGAAATCAATACCCCCCCAATTAGCTTAGTTAACAAAACAACCATTCTTTCAAGTAGTGTAGTAATCTTCAGTATTTCCCAACTCTTTAATGAAGAACAATAAAAATCTAAAATGAGTCGGGCTCGGTGGCTCAGCCTGTAATCCCGCGCCTTTGGGAGGCTGAGGTGAGTGGATTGCTTGAGCCAGCGGGTTGGAGACCCGCCTGGGCCACTTGGCAAGACCTCATCTCTACAATAAATCAAAAATGAGCTGGGCGTGGTACCGCGCGCCTGTAGTTCCAGCTACTCGGAAGGCTGAGGCGGAAGGATCGCTGGAGCCCAGCAGGCGAGGCTGCGGTGGCTAGGAGTGGCCACTGCACTCCAGTCTGGGCGACAGAGTGAGACTCAAACTCAAAAAAAACAAAAATCTAAAATGACAGGCTAATAAAAAACTATAAGGCCTGTATAATCTGTCTCTTTTGAGCCTTAGTGCACATCTCAGTAGCACGGAAACAGGAACCTCCTTAGAATGACTACTATAAATAACAATCTCTTCCTCTAATGACCTTTTATTTGTTTGTTTGCTTGCTTTTAAAAAAACAAGTGTTTCTCTGTTCAAAGTATGTAGAAAGATGTCTAAATAAATAAATGCAAACATGAATCTGGGGTTGCTAGGTAGAGGAGATGGGAGTGAATGAAAGCCTTTTTCATTAACTATTAGGTTCTGTCACTTCACTGTCAGAACTATTTGATTTTGCTTTACAATTTCACTCACCAAATCTCTTTTAAAATGACACTTTCTTAAACAGAATATAATCATATGCAGCAAGTCAATGATAATGCATACTTTCTTAATCCAATGGGCTACATATCACTGAATTCGAGAGTATTTTCTCCTTTTACAAAAGATTTCCCTTTTTTACTTATAAAACTTTCTGCACTCAAAAGAACTTTTTTTGGCTATCACCATATGTATATAATTAAACTAAGCTCCCCGCCCCAAAATAAAAATCATTTATGCCTTCTATGGCATGAGCTTCATAGATTATTTAAACTTAGACTGTGAAATTACTCACTTCTAAAATAGTCTTCTTAGAATTATCCAACAAATATATAAATGCCCACAAGCTAACTGTCCTTTTATTGTGGATTTGAAAGTTTCTTAGAAAGTTAGGCGTTTTCCTTTATATTTGAAAATTTCTCATTTATCTTGTCCAATATAAGGAATGTATTTTACAATACTGCTTAACAATAGCTATAGCCCTAGGACTTTAAGGCCTACAAGTTAAATACATATATAGTTTTTTTGGATTCTAAGTAAAATATGACTTCTGTACTTCCAAGTGTGCCCATTTTGTGGTATAAATGAATTCATTTCAGTTTTACTTATATTTTGCCAAATAATATTTTGGAAAATTTTATTTGACAAGCAGATGATGCTGGTCATATTATCAGCTCAGTACAGAATAGCTTATAATGTGAAGAAAATCATCTGAGTTCTCTAGAGTTGGCCCAAATGTTTCTTTTTTATTTTTATTTTATGAGTCAGAAAATCACTCTGTCACCCAGGCTGGAGTGCAGTGGCATGTTCACAACTCACCATAGCCTCAACCTGCTGGACTCAAGTGATCCCTCCACCTCAGCCTTCCAAATGCCTGGAATTACAGGGATGCGCCACCATGCCTGGCTAATTTTTTGATTTATTGTAGAGATGAGGTCTTGCCAACTTTCCCAGGCTGGTCTCAAACCCTTGGGTTCAGGCAATCCTCTTGCCTCCACCTCCCAAAGTGCTGAGATTAAAGGCATGAGCCACCACACCTGCCAGAATGTTTCATATTCCCTCCAATTCCTCTGCCTACTAAAGTTTCCTTTTTCCCACCTCTCCCCACTTCTGATTCTAGCTATGAGATAAAGTCAGAACAAAGAACCTGAAATTTGCTAAAATGTACCTCTGTGACTGAAATATACATATGACCACATTCTTGTAAAGCCACTGGACCAAAAGGGGTTACATATAGTCAAGAGCATTATATCAGATGAAATACTCATTATACCACTACTATCAAGAGAACTATTACCAACCGAGGTCTTAAAACATATGGTGGTAAGTAATACAGGTTCTCTACACAACTCACCAGCTTTAATCATCATCATAGTTGCACTGCATTAGAACACTGATTAACATTACTGTAGAGGGATCCTCCCCCTGTGAACAAGTGTTCACTAGAAGATAATTTCACACTAGCCATAACTCAAAAAGCTAATAATTGAAGGCAGGTTATATTTTGAACTAGTCAAGATCATTTTTACTCTGTACCACTGATAAATACATTTTCATGCCTTGATTCTTCCAACTTTGTGCATGTGAAAGCAAAGTTCATCAACGTTAATAGCAGTAATTGCTACCCACTGTGCCCATCTTAGATTGAAATCAGTTTAGTCTAAGAACCAGAGATATGGAATTCTCACTTTTGAACCTAAACTTAGACCACAGATTCTCCTTTAATAATACAGAAAAACAGCATAAAAACCACATGACAAGCAGCAATAAACTACCATCAAGTAAGGAGTCCAGTTAAAAACTCAAACTCATTGAACTTAAATATTTTAGTTATTTTTAGGATAAATTGAAAATTCAGTACCAAATATCACATAGTGTTGGGTGTCTTGCCTCATGTCTGGAATTTCAGCACTTTGGGAGGCCGAGGCAGGAGGATTGCCTGAAGCCAAGAGTCGAGAGCACCCAGGGCAGCATAGCGAGGCCTCTGTCTCCATAATTTTTTTAAATTAGCCAGGTATAGTTCGAGCTACTTAGGAAATTGAGGCAGGTGTGCAGAATCACTTGACAGTCCAAGAGGTCGAGGCTACAATAAGTCAACAATGCTACTGCAATCCAACCTGGATGACAAAGTGAAACCTGGTCTCTAAAACAAACAAAAATCACATAGTAAGTCCAACTTCTGATATGAGAGAAACTAAGGAGACTACTCCTTTCACTAATTCCTCAAACAGGGGAAAGTATTTAAAACAGAGCATTTTAATGGTACAGTGAACTTTTCAGATCATCTGCTCAGTGAATTTCCACATAGATTCTAAGGAACTTCAGCAAATGTGCTGGGGGTTAGTGGAAGGAAAGACAAAAGGAGCCAGTTCCTTACATCCTTTCAGTCAGTGCAGCTTTTCATTTTCTTATGTGATATATTAGGGGTACCTGAACTGCTTTGGTTGACTACTAACCACACCAATCATTCAATAAATAAGGAAATTGGCCCCTGAGATGTTCGATTATTTGGCCAAGGTTGCAGAGCAAGTTAGTGTCCAAAGTTCACTGATTCCTAATTCACAGCTACTGTCCCTAAAATTTTTACCCTACTTCCTCTAGTGTATATTAGAAAATCACTCTTTGAAATCTTCCCCCAAAGACTGTCATATCTATTTTATCTTCATAAGGCATAATAAGGTTGACAGAATAGATAGTACATACATATTTAGAGTGTAGAAAAGACAAGATTTGTGACTCCCTTGACCTCTAGGCCACTGCTCTTTCTATACTACATTGTTTTTAAAGCAGAGGCCTATACTGGCAAATCAAACCAGTCAAATATATTCTGTTTGGCCTGTGCATAGCTTTGAAAATCTGGAACTTTTACATAAAATCTGAACTTCAACATTCTCTATAAAGAAAGATATAGCAATACTGGGCCCACATTCTTACTGGCTCGGCACAACTAGATGAAGTAGAGAAGCAGTGGCAACCCCACAGACAGAGGATGCACTCTGCTGTTCCCCCACAGTTCCCACAATTTTTTATGACCTTACACCTGGCTCCCTTAATGAATGTAAGTTATCTCTCTGGTCCCAGTAGGAATTTGAGTTTATGACTGCTATTTGAAAGTTTCTGGGTATAATTCACCCAAATATTAGTCAATTTTCCCCACAAAAAAAGAATGAAATTTCTGGAAACTTCCCTGTGCATGTAAGCTATTGATTGAAGGTACACTAAAAGTACTATATCATCTATCTACCTAAAAAAATCATATGCACTTTTTTTAATGAGGAAAGACAAGTCTTTGACTCTTGAAGTTGACACCACTGCATATTTAAAAAGCATCTGTAGCAAGTTGTGTTAGATAAAAATAGATTAAATATGGAACAAACTCTAGTCATGCTCACAGAAACAATGTCATTCTGTTGGAGTAGTAGCCATATATCTTTTTTTTTTTTTTTTTGAGTTGGAGTCTCACTCTGTCGCCCAGACTGGAGTGCAGTGGCCGCTCCCCGGCCACTGCAGCCTCGACCTGCTGGGCTCCGGCGATCCTTCCGCCTCAGCCTTCCGGGTAGCCGGAACTACAGGCGCGTGCTACCACGCCCGGCTGATTTTTTTATTTATTGTAGAGATGAGGTCTCGCTGCCCAGGCGGGTCTCGAACCCGCGGGCTCAGGCAATCCACTCATCTCAGCCTCCCAAAGGCACGGGATTACAGGCTGAGCCACCGAGCCCGGCTGCCATATATCTAAAATTCCAAAAGATCAATAAATGTTTCCTATGCTTTGAAATGAGAGGCAGCTATTGACATATTTTGGGAATTAAGTTTTTATTAAATTTATTAAATTAAGTTTTTAGCTGTGCCTTACACAGTTAAGATCTTTTAGTCATGTGATTTGTTTTTCTGGCCCAATACAATAAACAAAATATTGATTTTGGGGGGAAATGTGATAAATAAATAGAGCATAAATCCCCACCCCCACTCATCAGTAGGGGATAAATTGCCTGTAAATATGTGTTGGTAAAACTTTTAAAAATTATCTTTGGAGACAAGACCAAATCATGTTAACTATTGTATTTCCACTGTTAAGAAATTTCAAGGGACTTTCCTTACCCTTAGCTGATAAGTTTATGTATCCTATATGACAAATCTTGCTCCATAGCAGCTGGTTTAAAGCTATTTAACCTCTTCAGGAATCCTGAAAGTTCTTTGGCAAGCATGTTACGTTAAAATAAAATGAAACTGAAAATATCTTTAATTTTTTGAAGTATAAAAATAACAGCCTACATATTTCAGGCCTGTTTAAGTTTCTAGAAGGCATCCAAAGAAATTCTTTGTCAGTTAAGTCCCCAAAAACACAATCTTCTGAATCAAGGCCCAAACAACCAAAACTGACCATTTTCCCTCTGTTGGAAACTTTTTCCCTTTGTAATTATTTGTGAATAACAAAAATTTGGTTATATTAAATATCTGCTTTTTTCTGATAAATTTGGTTGCATAAGCTTGAGTCTTTAAAAACTTAGTGAGACAACGTTAATCAGGGAAAAAATAAAACTGAATATGGGATTGGGTGATAGAGAAGATAAATGGGTCTATGCTTTTTTTATTTGTAGAAAATGAAGTTTTGTGACACACACACACACACACACACACACACACACACACACACATTCTTGTATTAACATAGGTTGCCAATATAACTCAAAGAATGTAAGACTCTATGTCAGTTGTCTCTGACATATGATCCTTTATACAAACAGCATTCTGTGTGTCCAGTCTGAGGAGCCTCAGCATTTTCCATGATATTTATCATATGTCCTACAATAACAAAGAATCTTAGAAATAGGATTATGGCTTATAGCATCAAATATCTTTTTCAAGGCAATGGTAATAAAAAATTAGAATAACTTGTTCCTCTCACACTACAACAATAATTTCAATGTGTATACAATATAAATATATGTCCCATTAAGCCAGTTAAATATCATTAGTGGTACTATGAATTTATCTCAAATAGTATTTTCAATAATATTCTTCTACATATTTAAACATGGTAAATATCAGTCACACACGAATTCTGATTATATAGCCTATATGAAATCACTAATATTGTATAAAGCTTTAAACATTAAAATTCCTCAAAACGTCCACAAATATTAAATCACTTAATGCTGTGCCATTTTTGTCTGCAGTGTTTCTGTTGGAAATTTTTCTCCTTATACTCTTGCTATCCATATTTGTAGGTTTGGCTAAAGACACCACAGGTGACCCTTTGAATCTTGTCCTTTGATCTGTTTGAGAATTCTAACCAGGCACTTATATGAGATTTTTCCCAGCCCTGTTACACTCATTATATTTTAGATCTTCCAGTTGAAAATTATGTCTTTATATTGTTTGTTCGGGAATGACTCACAGAAAACACTAAGGAAGTGCTCCAGAAGCCAAATAAAATGTTTATGGTAGATATGCATTACAGTTCATGAAACACTGGACACAATTATTGCTTTATCGGTTTTTAGTTAGTTTTGTGTTTGATGGTTTGATATCACACTGAGACAATAGTAAATTGACCTACTAAGTAGTATATTGTCTTTATGGAGAATTTAGTGTCAATCTCCAGGTCTGAATGCTAATTAAAATGCTATTTCTTTCATAGCACTTATCATAATGTGTAATTATTTTATCTATTTACTTGTTTTAAGTCTATCTTTTCTATAGTAATCCAATCTCCATTAAAGAATAGGTTCAATTTTTTGTTCACTATTTTATTCCAACACCTAACATAGATGCTGGCATGTAATAATGGTCATCAGTAAGTTTTTGTCAAATAAAATGAACATTGTCCTTGTTAAGGCACAATTTGCTCTTATTTAAAATCAACACTGTAGATTTTAACTTATTTTCATAAAACATATTTTAAGTATCTATTTCTACATTGCAGAGCTGATGTATATCATTGATAATGTCTAAGAACAGTCATGGTATTTTAGAATCTGAGTAAATTTTTTCTGAGTAGCCAAAGTTGATTGGAAAATTTGTGAGCCCCAAATTATTAGTAGTAGGTAAAAATATATAGAGAGATTCATTATAAAGTTATTCGTGGAGATAAAGAATATTCTAAAATTTATTTTAATTATACCTTAACTTTTTCTAACATTTAGCTTATTTGTCTAATGAAGCTTAAATCAGCTAAGTTGTTTCCAACAAAATGAGTTCATTTGCCAATTGATCATTCTGGTAATCCTATGTGTTTCAGTCTAGCTACAGATGAAGACAATAAAGCAGGGTCAGAGCAAAGGAATCATGGCCTGGACATGCTCTTAATGTATTACTGGGGGTCAGGAGTGGGAATGAAAAGGATTACTGATCTGAGAGTCTGTTAAATCCCTTACATTCATCCCCTGGCTTAATCCCTGACAAGGACCAGTTTACTATTTTAAAATAAAACAAAATAGAAAGCATGTTTCTTACCAATTAAGAGATCAGAGGCAGATACTTAAAATTACAAATGATCGCCTTTTGAAACATTATATACATAACTTGTTTACAGGTTTAAATTTTCGTGTTTAAATAATAATACCATCTTACTTGTATAGTTTTACAATTAACAGACGATTTTCTCATCATTAATTAATGGAATGAAACTATTTCATATGCAAAAGTAGGTCTGAATAATTGTTCCAATTTTACACATGTAGAAACTAAGACTGAAGTGTTTTTAATATGATTAAATATTCTTCACTGTTTACTATTGACAATATTTATCTGTCTGAATATGACTGAATTACTCTTTTGTCTTGATACTCTTTTTCTTGGTAAACTTTATCACTTTTGTGCTGTGCAAAGAATCAGCTTAAGAACTGAACAAAGCTCATTAAACATGCTTATAATTGATATCTAACACTTTACACACTGATCTCATAGAAGCCACATTTATCCTCTCACTCTATCACAGCAGCTTCTTAGTTCAATATTTATTCTACAAATGCTTTCTGATCATCAACTATGTACAAAAGACTCTGTGCTATGAGCTATAGAGAATACAAAGATCTTCAACCACAGTCCCTGACAGCAAAAATGTCACAATCTAAGCTGGGCAAGGGGGCTAGCATTTGTAATCCCAGCTACTTGGGAGGCTGAGGCAAGAGGATTGCTTGAGGCCAGGAGTTTGAGGCTGCAGTGGGCTATATGGCGCCACTGCACTCCAGCCTGAGTAAAAGAGATTCTGTCTCTAAAAAGTAAAAATTAAAAATTAAAAAATTAATATTGCAATCTAAAACAAAAGATAAACCATGACCACAATTGTTACATTGAAAGTCTGTGAGTGATAAACAACACATGATTTTAAGGCATAAAATAGGCACTCAAATATATCCAATTAATGAATCATAGGGCAATATTAAACTAAGTGCTATAAGAATTTATAAGATGAAGGTATCACTTTTACCTGGAGTGGTCTGTGAAGTCATTATGAAGGAGGTGAAATTTGATTTGGGTCTTGAAAGATAGGTTTTGAAGAACAAAGACTGAAAGAGGAGAACAATGCTTTAAGAAGTTGAAACCGACAGGATGCACAGAATGAATTATGAGAGTTTCAAGTAAAGAAATCCAAGTAGATGGTTACTCCAGGATGATGGAGATGCAAATCAAAGGGCATGTGCAACAGAAAGTCTAAAGCCAGCATTAACATGACTTCAAAGCTTAGCATGGAAACCAAGTATAGAATGGAACAAAGAACTCTGAGTTTATGACTTGTTTCCATAAAAGATTATTTTTCAAGTTCCATGAAACCAAGTTCTACATGAACTTCTGAACAATCATTTCTGGAGGGAACACCATTAAGAGAAAAATACTGAACAAGGCATAGGAAGACATGGGTATCAGTCCCAACTAAGCAAACAATTAGCTATGTGACCAAATTACTTCTCCTCTCAAAATCTCAGTGTCCTTATTTGTAAAATCAAAGCTGGATAAGTTGATCTCTCCAGCCCGTTGTTTCTCAAACACCCTGTAGTTCTCTGATTCCTAACTGTCAACCTGCCTACAATACAGATAGAGTAAATTGAAATTCGTTTGAGAGGTCAGTGGCTATTGCAGCTTAGTTGCCACTCTTAAGACATACTCTTTTTCTCTTTGATTCATAATTATTGCCATACCTGTTAGCGGTATTCAGCTAGGGGGCATATCTTCTCTATATTTCAGAAAAGCACTGCTGAAAATCTTTCAGACATTTTACTTCACAGAAAAAAATCAGTAGATCATTATTCTATTTGCATGCTACAGAAAGATGGATTTGAAAAGCTGAGAAACTCAGATGTTTGTTTCACCAAGTTTTTCTTATGTGAAATTTATACATCTATTTTATGTGTTTATTTATTTTTATTTATTTATTTATTTTTTTGAGTTGGAGTCTCACTCTGTCACCCAGACTAGAGTGCAGTGGCCACTCCCGGGCACTGCAGCCTTGACCCACTGGGCTCTGGTGATCCTTCCACCTCAGCCTTCCGAATAGCCAGAATTACAGGCACACGCTACCATGCCCGGCTGATTTTTTTTTTTTTTTTGATTTATTGTAGAGATGAGGTCTCGCCAAGTTGCCTAGGCAGGTCTCGGACCCACGGGCTCAAGCAATCCACTCACCTCAGCCTCCCAAAGCGCAGGATTACAGGCTGAGCCACCGAGCCCGTCTTATACATCTATTTTATAATAATATGTATCATAATAAAAAGAGGTGATATAGTCTAGCTATATGTATATTGACATGAGTTTATATTTTCAATTAAACCTTTTTTCTTTAAGGGTTATAGAAACTCAGAATTCTATCCTGTTTTTGCAGCTTATATCTTGTAGTCCTAAGGTCAATTTTACTCCCCTTTCCAATGCTATATCTTTTTTTAAAATATGGTAACTAGAACAAAGCATAATATTCTAAGTGGGATTATAGGAATGTTATAATTTCATTATGTATCCTGCAGATGTTTGGGTCTTTGTTATGACCATGTATGTAGTAAAAATAAGGCTGTCATTTATCAAGACAGTCTCAGTTATTTTCATTTGTCCCCCAGGCAGTTAGTTCTATCTTTGACTTCCTGATTGAAAAATTCTTATAAATACAGTGAATGAATTAGATTGTTTGCCTAACAGTTCCAAATAGAAAAGCATGCCATTCCTACTGACTGCTGTCTACCATGCTACTTTCTTCTCCTAAGATAAAAGTGAAAGTAATTAACATTATGAACATTATCTTATTTAATTTTCCTTTTCTGTAAAAAAAAAAAACAATGTGTACATTTTTATCTATTTATCAATATGTTCAACATTACCTAGCCCAATGTGTACACTGATTTTATCATTTAAAATACTGATCATGTAACTGCACACGTAAGTTTGCTGCAGCTCTATTCACAATGGCAAAAACATGGAACCAATCATGCTGCCCATCGAAGCTGGACCGGATAAAAAAATTTCGATATATATAAACAATGGAATATTATGCAGACATAAAGAAAGACAATCATATGAACTTCACAGCAACTGGGATGGATTTAGAGTCAGTCATACTCAGTGAACTATCACAGAAACAAAGAACAGAGTACCATATGTTCTCACTCATAAGCGGATCTTGAACAATTATAATGCTATAAGAAAGGGATTGGCAGTAGTGGGAAACTGTCAGGGAAGGGGGGTGGGATTGGCAGTTGAGGGAAATGGCTAGGGGAGGAAGGGGCGCACTTCATCAACAAGTGTACTCGCATAATCAATGTCTGTATACCTAACCCTGAATCGTACCCCCATCTTTAAAATAAAAATTAATTAATTAATTAAAATGCTGATCATGAGCCATTGCTTTGTTAAACTTTGCTGTCTCCACGTGGCTCTTTGAGCTATGGCCACCATGTTTTCTTAGCTTTGTCTCCCCACCCCCCCACCTTGGAGAGGTTAATCTCTCTCTCTCTCTCTCTCTCTCTCTCTCTCTCTCTCTCTCTAATTTACTTTCTAAATAAACTTTGCTTGAAAACTAATAAATAAATACATAAAATGCTGATCATGAAAAGGAAGACCCAAAACTAATAGATATCTCCTTGTAATGTATCTAGCAAAAGAACATGTACACAAAAACACCTAATTACAGTGTTGTGAAAAAGTGGTTATACTGAACATTTAAGAGGGCTGTTAAACTTTCTGGTCCTTACTTCTGCAGTAAATAAGTTATTGTATTCCTTTCTAATAGTAAAATCGGGTCAAATAACTTGCTGGTCTTAATATTAACCCCAGTTGCTTCATTTTTTAATTTTTTAGACATGTAAGCTGAAATATGGCTGTTTCCTCTCTGCTAACCTAGCACTTCATGTGTGCCTCTGATACAGCAATCAGTCACATACCTGTCTCCCTCACTAGGCAGCAATTCTTTAAAAGCAACAAAACCTAACTACTTAAGACATTATAGATAATAAGATCAGTCCAAACATTATAAAACAGTATTAAAGTCTTTATAAGACACATGTTTGATAAAAAGTCTTTGAGGGTGATAGTATTGATTTCAAATGTGACTATCAAGATAAAATCTCATTTTTTCTTGAAATTTTGCTCTTTAATGGACACTTAGAATTAATCTGCATCTCTTTATTATGTTTATTATTCTCCAGATACCAATGAATACTACTAAAATCTTTATGAACAGTTTGAATATTTGACATTCTTTGATTTTTCTTACTTTTTATCTTGTTGCAGTGCCATAAATATTGAATTATAGAAAATTTCATCCAACTGAAATTTCACTCTCTAAGGACAATTGTATTTCTTTCACCCCCCCCTTTATTTAGTTTTCTGTTGCCTCAAAAGTGTTCCATATATGCTTTTTTTCTATCCAAGTTCATTGCCTTTATCTCTTGATCCCAAACAAATTAAAGAGTAATTCCCTTTCGTGAAAACAATATATTTACAGTGTCTTCTATTTTAAGTGTAAACTTTAATGTTTTAGCAAAATAAGCAGGCTCACGAATAAGTCTCCAAATAAAATTTCCAACGTTGGGTATTCAGGCAGCTTATTCAAATATACGTTTCTTAGGTAAATCCATGTCAAGGGTTATGATTATTAGCACTAAACGAGTACCTATGAAGGCTTTTAGCTATTTCACTATCTAATATTTCCTGTTGGCCATTCTGTTTGATCAAGTTACTGGTAGGTTTTTTCTTCCTTTCAGAAGCTGTCTGCATTGTTCCTTTTGTATAGTTACCCTTGTTACTTTATCAGTTACTAGAGATTACGCCGATAACTGCCTTTTCAAATAAATACATAAGCATCTTTTTTTATTTAACATGTGTTCCAATATATGCTCCCTTAAGTCTAAAGCTTCATCAGGCATGCATTTTTTCTAAAGATTCATCAGCACTTATGCCACAGGGTTTTAGCAAAAACTCTTACCCACTTAGTCTCTTAATTCAAATAAAATTTTAAAAGGATAAAAAAATTTAAATAACAGTGAAAGAATAGAATAAAGAAAACTGTTCCTCTCTCCTGTTAATTATGTGAATATGATAGTTATTGCTAGTGGAGATTATTGGATACTCCCCAGGATGTGTTGTGGATCCTTTCTACCTATCACATCATGTTTCTTCTCATGTATTTATAGTCATCCCTTGTTTAGTACTCCTTAGCATTCACTGTTTTTCTTCCACACTGTATAAAGTATAGCAGTCTTCACACTGAAAATCAAGGGATTTTAGACTGCTTCCTCATCTCTCCAGGGCAACTAGGCCTTCCTTTTGTCCCCCTACCCATTGTAGCAATCCTATACGAGATTCTTAACCTTTTACTCTGCTTATTTGTGAGGCCCCTGGTCTTATACTGCTCACATCTTTAAGCTCACATGTCTTTGTATCTGTGAATGCCTTCCCCTAAAAAATCACATCAAGTGGCAATGAAAGACCACCCAGTCCTTTCTGACAGTGCAGTTGTAGTAGGAAACAATACATTCTTTCCATGCTCACAAATAGCGTGTCCTTATTACCTCACACTCACCATTTACCCATTACAATTGCAGCAAAAAAAACTTTTTTAAAAATCCATGGCAATATCACACAAAATTGGCAAGCAGGACTCAAATTCTTCACATACAAATTATGGAGCATGTAAGAGATGGAGAGAAAAAAACAAAGGTTTTCAAAACTTTGGATTTATTTTAAAAGCATCATTTTCCTTAAAGGCTTTTAATGAAAAAGAAACTCATGCCCTATTAGAATAATCTTTGAGTGCTAAAACAAACAAACAAACAAAAACCCTGGGAGCAGCTGCAGGAGGAAACAATTGTTTTAATTACAGAAAACGAAATTATTTCATAAATTACAAAAGGTTGCTAATCATACAGCTTTTTCTGTTTTCTCCAAATACTATTGTGGTTCATCCACTTCACCTTCTGAACATATGTGTATAAAATGCAAACCTATATACAAATGAATATGTATTCTGTACAGAGGAACAAAATGATAATACTACACCCCATGATTTGTTGGAATTATTTTTGAGAAGAAAATATAATTTTATAATTAACTGTCATCATTAAAATTTCAATTTTGGTCTCTTGCTAAAAAGAAGAAAAAGACAAGTGAGACCAATTGTATACACTTACAAGTAAGTACAGGTAGAGAAGCAAGCTGTCTTTGTAGCAAACTTTTGAAAATCAGTTATAATGTACTTCTGACAACTTTTCAAATGTTATAATTATGAATTTTACCTTATCATGTTGTCATATGATAGTATTAACAGTATAATTTACATTATCAGAATATTTTAATGGTAACCATTTATATTTCAGTAAAAAAATGTTAAAGGATATGGAGTAAAAAGGATGATTATGAGATAGAAAATTTTTTTCAATCTATTTGAAGCACCCAAGAACATCTGAAAAAGAAACAATGAGGCCTAAAGTCAATTTCTTCTTCTCTAATTACTCTTTCAAAGAAAAACTACAAAATTCTGACTCCAAATAAAGCACCTAAATTTGGCACTGAAACTCTAACTTATTTGATATACCTAAAAATATGATCTAAATATGTGCATAATGAGAATTTTTTATTAAGGAAATGGTATGCTATTAAGTAGGAATAAATTCTAAACAATCTGAATTATTGCCAAACATATTTTTCTCTAAAACCAGTTCTTATTTTGATTAAAAATTTGTCAGTGTCATAAGCTAGATTCTGGCATTATCTCCCTATCCTTGAAGTAGCCAAAGTGCCAGACATCATAGACTTGAAGTATCGAGTTTCAAGCCTATGCCACTTCACCAAAGGATTTTTGCTAACTACTGATGAACTGCTTCTCTCTAATCTATTATGATTTCTAGACTACAAGTATTATCACAATTAAAAGTAAGTCCAATTGTTAAAGCTATAATATGGAACTGAAAAATCACTTATTTACCAAATGGCATTATCTACAATATTTTGCAGCCACTGTGTTTTCAAATTTCAGTAACTTGGATATGTGTTGGAGGAATAAGCAGTTCTGCTTGCACTGACTCTAGAAATGGGAGAGATTAGGTGTCTAAGAAAACATGCAAGTGTGTGTTTTCCTTTCACTTAAGAAAATTATTAGACTGAAGTGAGGGAATGTCATGGAATTAAAGTTTCTCTGTCATTCGCAAACCAATTTCCCCAAGTTATCCATGTTTTAATTGTACATCTCCTGTGAATATTTTTTCAAAACAATCCTTCTTTTTAAACTTTCATATTTCATTTACTTTATCACTTTATATTTACTTTGATTTATTTTAATAATTTTGGATAAACTTCATCACTTTTGCAGTTTAGCCAATTTTTTTTAAGTTTCTTTTTTGGCTATCGGCTTTTTCTGTCAGCTCAGTTATACGTGTGTGTGTGTGTGTGTGTGTGTGTGTGTGTGTGTGTGTGTGTGTAATTTAATAATTTCTATTATTAAATTTAATGCCATAAAGAGACTCTTACACTCTCTCTCTCTGAATGTATACCTTATAGTAGAAAAGAAATTATGGACTCTAAAACAAGTATTCACCTTTGCCCTGGACCATAGTAACTTTTGTGCAATACTCTCAACTGGCTTTTTATTTGAATATTTAGGTTTAAATAGTATCTTGCATTAATCTAAAGCCTAATGTTTATAACATCCAATAAATATTTGCTAAGTGAAAACTGAGAATAATCCAAGGATTTTTAGGATGCAATCTCAGTATATTTTGCTATAGGTATAATCATTTGTAGGCATTAAAGAGATTTACCAATATGCATCAGATGTTTATTTTTCCATAATTATTACAATTGTAACTGTCAAGATAACATCTGATAAGTTAACCTTTTAGTTCTGGATTTAAAATGATTGTGGAGATCTCTAACATATTTTTTAAATGTTGCAAAACAAATATTTTTGTATCTGCTGTATTTTACTCAATACTTAGAAGAAGAAAATTGGTATATTTTATTTTGTTTCCTCCTGTTCAACTGAATTTTTTTCAAAATATTCGTCATTCCTTTAAATAACATAAGTTGAACACAAATTGCATATGTGTTAGTTTTATAAAAGAAGAGAGTTTATTAAGTTTATATCTTTATGTAATAGTACAAATATGCTTCTATCTTTTGAATAAAATTATTATTATAAAGTCTTAAGTGGGTTGAGCGCTGTGGCTCACGCCTGTAATCCCAAGATAGAAAGATAATTTTAGGCCAGGAGTTTGAGATCCGTCAGTGACCTAAGATCACACCGTTGCACTTCAGCCTGGGTGACAGAGTGAGACCCTGTCACTGAAAAACAAAATATAAGTCTTCGCAGTACCAATCAAATTCATTGTATCATATCAACTTGAAAATAAAGCCCCTAAACTCTTTACTTAATTTTGAAACGACCTTGTTTTATGGAGAGGCAAAGTATTAGAAGAATGAGTGATAATCATTCTATTATTAGACACACTGAAACATAACTGAATCTCTTGAAGAATAGATCCTGTTGTAAAATATCAAGAAAACTGTTGGGGTTCTCTTTTTGAGACATTGAAAACAAATGCAAAATAAAATTATTTAATTTCATTTTTAATTTTTATCATATGTAAATTGAAAAACTGTACCATCATTTCAATAACCATCATCCTCATATATAAATCACATTTGTAAAACCTGTGATATTAAGTAATATTCACAATCTGCCTCTGGCAACCTTAAACCCTCCAATTAAGACAAAGAAAAACAGTAGTTCTACATACAAAATAATAAAATTATGTACTATTACACAAGTTATATATTGTTTGCTGGAAAAATGCTTAAAAAGCAGGTACACGCCGGGCTCGGTGGCTCAGCCTGTAATCCCAGCACTTTGGGAGGCCCAGGTGAGTGGATTGCCTGAGCCCGTGTGTTTGAGACCCGCCTGCGCAACTTGACAAGACCTCATCTCTACAATAAATAAAAAAAAAAAAAAAATCAGCCGGGCATGGTAGCACGCGCCTGTAGTTCCAGCTACTCGGAAGGCTGAGGCAGAAGGTTCGCCGGAGCCCAGCAGGTCGAGGCTGCGGTGGCCGGGAGCGGCCACTGCACTCCAGTCTGGGCGACAGAGTGAGACTCCAACTCAAAAAAAAAAATAAAAAAAAGCAGGTACACTTTAAAGGATTTTTCAAACTTTAGCAGATTGCCAGATGAGACACAAGCTGTTCTTACACTTCTAAAAGTTTATTTTAGGTTTTATATGTATTTTGATGTAATAATGTTTGTGTTAAAAGTAGGTTGTTCAAGGATCCCTCAGAATAGTAATCGAAGCATAAACCATAACCAAAAATATGCTCAGCAACAAAAAATGCACACTCTTGATTATCACTCAGATAAATATTAAAGTACCACTAAAATAATATTTAATTTGTTAGTTTCATTTATTTTAATGCCCTTAGGGTGAAAGTGTTTTTTGAATAAGCGTATTGGTTATATATCTGAGGTCAAATTTTTTGTTTGTAAAATAATTTAGGTTTGTCTTGTGATAACTTTTCATTATCAAATATATAAAGAGAGATTCAATTTCTTCTCAGGAAAGGATGGAAGAAGCACTTAGGAATGTACATTAGCTTCAGGCCTTTGAAAAAATGACATAAAATCACATCAATATCACCACTGAACAATTTCACAGCATGGTGAAAGCATGTATTGTGTTGATATAACAAAATGCAAAAATGTGCTTTTTCTTTAGATCTTCATAGGTTCCTCAAACATGGAAAAATTCAATATTATTATCTTAGAGAAAAACAAAAGAAAAAATGTTCATATGAAATGTCCATTTTATTCATAATATTTCACCCTCATGTTCCACACGTTACTCACATAGTGTTTTAGAGAAAGATGCCCAACTGAATGAAAGTATGAGACATAGGGGGAACATCCTTGGGAATGAGATCATTCTGCAAGGTTGCAGGGCTGATTATCTAAAAACATCTGATTCTACATTATTGTCGTACGAAAAGGTTATAGTGCCTAAAGGAACAAAAGACATAGATGTATAACACATTGGTCTGGAGGCCATATAAATGATGAATACTTATCTAGAGGAAAAAATGCCTGAGAAACCACAAGTACAAAATAAACAGAAGAATCAAATATGCTCACTAGGCAAGCAGAAAAATCATTCTGGTCAGCTAAAATCTGAATTTAACATTTTCTTAGATTCCTCTTAGTCTTCTATGTGACTATATAAGTTTATGCTTTCTTTCTTCTGTTTAATGATATTAGGAAATCATGCATTCTAAGATAATACAAAATTTCATCAATTATGGAGGATGGGCATTTTTAATATATAGTACCAAAATGTAGTTCACGTCACAGGCAACATTTCATATGAACTTATTATTGCAATATATTTTATCTAAACTTTCTATTTGGCCTTGTATTTTATTTTTTAAGTTTATAATAGCATTTATATTCCTCATCAGAATTAGTATAAATTAAGCTTAATTATAATAAAATTACCTGTACGACAGTAATTCTAGTTAAACACACACACACACACACACACACACACACACACACACACACACACACTACAAAACATAACGGGTCCTTTGTAGAACACTTGTAATCTGTTCCTCCAGATCAAACAGTCAACCAAAGTTTTAAGCTGGAAGTTTTGAGAAGGTTGCATCACAATTTGTGATAGAATTGCGGCATAAAGGCAAATAGTTATTTCACCATGACAATGCACCTGCCCACACTGTGCTAAGTGTTCAGCAGTTTTTAATCAAAAACAGCATGACTCCCATGCCCCACCCTTGCTATCCACCAGGTCTCACCCCGAGCAACATTTTTTTAGTTTTGTTTTCCTGGATGACAAAAGTCCTCAAAGGGAATTATTTTGCTAATGTGGAAGAGGTGAAACAAAAGCGGCAGAAGCATTAAAAGACATCAAAATTGATGAGTGCAAAGATTGTTTAGAACAGTGGAAAAAGCATCTCAAGAGATGTATTGCCACAAACAGAGGGCACTTTGAAGGTGACTGAAGTTTAAACACATAAGAATAAATACACAATTTTTTATAAATAAATTCTGGGTTTTTTGGATCCCCCCTCATATATAACACCCATTCATGTTTCTCATTTCCCACTGGCTATGCAACCTGTCTCTGTGACACTAGCTCAGCATTTTAAAATCTGATCTGAAAGTTTAAAAAATGAAAATTTCAATGATATTCTGCAGGTCTAGCTTCTTATCCAAGAAGCTCAAGCTTTCCTCCAACTTCCATTAATCAGATGATTACTAGCATATGTTAGATGTAGGCCATTGGAAACTGGCCTTTTATAAAAAGCACATCTAATTTCAGTCTTAAAGAGCACATTCATGTCATCCTTTCAGCAGACTCTTGCAAAAATGAGATCATAATTTTTTTCCTTTATCAACCAAGAATAATCAAAGATGAACTGAGAGAAAGAAAGAGCTTGAGAGGCTTTTTCCCTACCTACTCTTGCAGTCTTGTCACTGGGCATCCTTTCTGGCCAAGATTCTCATATTTAGTCTGTTTGGTAGCATTTACAGGCAGCCCAATTATAAGAAATAAGAGGATTATCAGTTAGCAGCAGGGCAGGAAGGGCTTTGCCACTACTCCTGTAATTGCTGTTCAGCTTATGGGTGTGTGTGTGTGTGTGTGTGTGTGTGTGTGTGTGTGTGTGTGTGTGTGTGTGTGTTTAGAGAGTCTGGGAGGCTGTAAAGTACAAAATATATTTCTATCTCTACTAAGTCTACTTTGAACAATTTTTAAACTAAATAAGCCTACTGAACCAATGGAGAAAGTGATTGGAAGAAACACATATATTCAGAGAACCCTAGCTAGAATAAAGATCTTATAATTTAATTTTTTCTCTTACAATGTGGCTGAAAGATAGAATTATTTCTAATTAGATGTTTTATATATAGAAATACTGATATTCAGAAAATATTAAGTAGTGGATAACTCTTGGGTTTGATCAAATGATAGTCTGTAACAAGGAGAGGGGAAGATGGCAGAAGAGCCAGTTGGATTGTACGAGTCCCTGTGTGAGTAAGTGAGTGAGTGTATGAACAATCTTATGCACATGTCCGTAAGTGGATATGTGAGTGGATGACTGAGTGAGGACTTGGGAGCAAGTGGCCAGGGCGCTCCTGGTGAAGGAGCTGGTGCTGCAGCTGCTCTGCTTGGACGCTAGAGCTTCCCAGGGCATAGAAGCAGAGTGACATTTTTAAAAATCAGCAAAACCCTTCCCAGGAAAAAGCTGCCAGGAGTGACTGGCTCAAGGTTCTGCCTCACCACTGCAGCACCTGGCCAGACACTGGGAGCAAGGGCCATGGAGGGAGCACAGCGAGGGAGCCAGAAGCAGAGTCCCACTGGAGAAGATGAAACACACACCCTCCACCGCCTTGAAAACTGGGCAGGGAAGTGCTCTGGCATTCCCATCAAGAAGCAACAAATATGATATCTGTGACCAGAAGGTTAACTACTCTGGAATTGATTGTGACCCAGAGACAATATCCTGAAAACGCAAACTTTGGAGAGACAGGATTAGTGTGGAGTCTCAGGCACACCACCCCCTACCTTGATTCAGCCCTGGGACAAAGGATGCAACCACAAAAGGATGAGGAAAACGCCTCAAGAAATTAGTGGTGAGTCCTGGGCTGACCCAAGTCCTTCCTTCCTAGCAATCCTCTGAATGTTAGACCCACAGGGCTGGGGCACGATTGAGAGAGAAGAGCCCAGGTGGAGCCTTCATGTCAGGTTCAATAGGAAGACACTACTCCAGGATAAGCCTGACTTGGGGGCACCCCCGCCAGCACCTGGGGAGGAGACAACCCCATACCTCCCCACCAGAGGGGATCCCACTGACCCATATGAGAGTGGGAGAAGAGGACTGATGCTCCATTCACTCCTACCACCCCTTCCTCCACCCCAGGCCAAGTGATGGGGACATTGTAAATGAGGTCACAGCTCTGCAGACAGACATACCTGTGAGCGCGGCTGAGAGGAACAATTACAGTACTGGCCACAAGAGGACGCTTAGTGCTCAGAATTTTTTTTTCTTTTTTCTTTGTGCATGAATGTGAATGTGAGGGTTCAATTTGTATTCCCCTTTTTTTCTTTCTTTTTCTTCTGTTGTTTTCTTTCTTCTTTCGTTTTTTGTTTACTATTTTTGTGTGTATGTGAATGATTGAGTGTTTATCTTTCAGTTTTTTTGTTCTTCTCTTGTTTTAGTTTAATGTCTGTGTAAATGTGTATGTGAATGTTTGATTTGGGTTCCCCATCTTTTTTATCTCCTTTTTATTTCTTTGTTTTCTTTTGTCCTTCTCTTTTCATTTTTGGTGTGTGTGTGTGTGTGTGTGTGTGTGTGTGTGTGTGTGTATTTGGTTTTCCTGTTTTTTGAGTTTTTAAATATATTTTTGCTATTTGTTTTGGTTTTTGTTTGTGTGTGTTTTATTGGTTTTTGTTTTTCTTTTTTCTGTGTTTTTTTCATTTTTATTATTTTTTATTATTTTTCTCTGTTATATTTCATTCTACTTTTCTCTGCTGTCCTCATTGCTGCTACTTTATACTGAACTCAGGGAGTATACACATGTACCCATTGTATGGTCATATAGAGTTGTAGTGGGAAGAGTGTCTCAGGGAGTCCATATCTCAGTCAGTGAACATTGTGACTTGCAAGTAGTTTCTGAATCTTAGCTCCCCATCCTCTACCTTATGTGACTCTCAAAACCTAGAAGAGACAGCGAAGTTTCCCATCCCAGCCCTGTTTCAAAATAGAACAAATTCAGAACCCTAGTCAGGGAAGAATAGAGGGCTGAGCAAATATCAGAAGTGAAAGACCCTCTCACTGTCACTGAATAATGGAACTAAAGAGAAAAGAAAGAGTTCTGTGACAAATGAGGAAAAATCAGTGGAAGAAAGATAATTCCCAGTGTACCAAAGAAGCAACACCCAAAAGATCTGATCTCAAAGCCCAAACAATGGAAATCACTGGCCCCAGAATACAACAGGAATTAGAGGATTGATGGAAGGAGTGAATAAGACTCAAGCAAGACATGATACAACATTGAAATATCTTGTAAGAGAGTGCTTGTTCATAAAAAACTTCATCCAGGAAATAAATAACATGATGACAAGCATGGAAAGCAGAATAAATCAAACAGAAGAAAGAATCTCAGAACTTGAATACCAAAACATGGAATTAATTCAATCTATGAAAAACATAGAAAGAAAACTCAGAAAGAACAAAGCCTTCAAGAGATGTATGATTATATCAAGAGGCCGAACTTAGGCCTGATTGGTATTCCAGAAGAAGAAAGGGATACAGAGAATAATTTGGAATAAGAATTCTAGGAAGTTATCCAAAAAAACTTTCCCTGTGTCACCAGAGATGTAACCATCCAAACACAAGAGATACAGAGAACCCCTGCAAGACCAAAAAAGAGAAGACCAACCCCTAGACACATAATTCACCTACACAAAGTAGATACAAAGGAAAAAATTCTAAAGGAAGTGAGAGAGAAAGTTCAGACTATCTACTGGAGAAAACCAATCAGAATAGCAGCACAACAAACTAGAAGGGACTGGAGTCCAATTTTCAAAGTCCTCAAAGATAAACAATTTCAACCAAGAATTTTCTACCAAGCCAAGCTAAGTTTCATCAGTGATGGAGAATTAAAATCCTTCCCAGACATCCATTCCCTAAGAGATTATGAAGCTTTCAGAGTAGCTCTACAGGAGAGTCTTAAAAAGGAATTAAGCACAGAAGAAAGAAAAAAAAATGACCACACACTTCCCAAGAGAATGGGAGAACAAAGAATCAACAGAGAAAACATTGTGACTGCACACTTGAAACCACACACATATATCAGCCCAAAAGTTAAAAGATAACAAAGAAAGAAAAAACTTTATAAGAACTTCATGACAAGGTTAAACACTCATATTTCAATGATCAGCCTGAATATGAATGAAATAAATGCACCACTGAAAAGACACAGAATGGCAAATTGCATTTTTTAAATGACTCAAATTTGATGCATCCAGGAAACACATCTCACCTCAAGGGATGCCCACAGACTCAAAGTTAGAGGATGGAAAATGAATCTCTATGTGAAAATATCACAAAAGAAAGCAGGAGCTGCAATCTTAATATCAGACAAAATCTTTAAGCTATCAAAAATGTTAAAAATATGTAAAGAAACTACATAATGATAAAAGTTCAATCCATCAACAAAAAAAATCCATCCTAAACATATGTTCCTCTTAACACAGAAGCAACTTATTTTATAAACCAGTGACTAAAAAAACAATAAAAACATATTGATTCTAACACTATCATACCAAGGGATTAAATACCAAGGGATTAAATACCCTACTAACAACCCAAGATAGATCATCAAGGCAAAAAATCAACAAAGACATCCAGAATCTCAACTTAATGGTTGACCAAATGGACCTAATAGATACCTACAGAACACTCCACCCATCCTACTTATCACCACATGGATCCTACTACAAGATTGATCACCTCCTCAGCCATAAATCAAACTTAAACAAATTTCATGAGATTGAAATACTG
Source organism: Carlito syrichta (assembly GCF_000164805.1). Lineage (NCBI taxonomy): Eukaryota > Metazoa > Chordata > Mammalia > Primates > Tarsiidae > Carlito > Carlito syrichta. Next base: position 62,327 of record NW_006992420.1, on the reverse strand, counting down.
ACGTGCACCTTCTCAGACTATAGTGAAATAAAAATAAATACCACCAGAAATAAAATTCCCCCCCAAACTCACAAAGTCATGGACATAAAACATGAGGCTGAATGACTCCTTGGTGTACACAGAAATCAAAACAGAAATTTAGACTCGATCATACTCAGTGATCTATCACAGAAACAAAGATCAGAGTACCTTATGTTCTCACTCATAAGCAGATTTTGAACAATTATACTATCATAAGAAAGGGACTGGTCATAGTGGGAAACTGTCAGGGGATGGAGGTGAGATTGGCAGTTGAGGAAAACTGCTGGGGAGAGAGGGGCATACCTTATTAACAAGGGTACCTGCATAATCAATGTTTGTATACCTAACCCTGAGTTATACCCCATGTCTTTATAATAATAATAACTAATAATAATAAAAAATGTTTTTTATAATAAAAAATAAACTTTCTGTAATAAAAGCAAAAATAAATTTTATTTTCAACTCTGTAAAAAAAAAGATTCCTGGAAGCAAATGAAAATGAAGAAACATCTTACTAAAACATCTGGTATGCCATGAAAACAATAACAAGAGGGGAATTTATATATTTATGAACACACATCAAGAAAATAGGAGATCACAAGTCAACAGCCTAACAAATCACCTAAGGGAGCTGGAAAGGCAAGACCGCCAAAACCCTAACTTCAACAGAATAATCCAAATCACCAAAGTAAAAGTCCAAATATAGGACATAGAAGACAGAAGTATCATAGAAAAAAAATCAATGAAACAAAAAGCTGGTTCTTTCAAAGAATAAACAATATTGATGGACCCCTAGCGAGAACGACCAAGAAAAAGAGAGAAAAAGGCTAAATAAACACAATCAGAAATGGAAAAGATCAAATCACAATCGGCCCCAAGAAGTACAAAAGATTATCAGAGATTACTATGCACACCTTTATGGAAACAAACTTGATAACCTACATGAAATGGAGGACTTTCTGATATCACACAATCTACCAAGGTTGAAACAAGAAAACATTGACATATTAAATAAATCGATAACGACCAAGGAAATCGACTATGTCATAAGAAAACTACCTACAAAAAAAGCCCTGGACCATTGGGCTTACCAGTAGAATTCTACAAAACATACGAGGAGAAGCTGATACCAATCCTACTGAAACTATTCCAGGCAAATGACTAAGAAGGAACTCTCCCCAAATCAGACTGATGCCCAAACTTGGTAAAGATTCAACCAAAAGAGAGAATTACAGGCCAATATCCCTGATAAACATACATGCAAAACTTCTCAACAAGATTCCAGCAAATCAGATCCAACAACACATCTCAAAAATCATCCAACATGACCATGTAGGACTCATCCCTGGGATGCAGACAAGACAATAAATATAATTAAATACATCAACAAATGTAAAAACAAGAACCACATAATTATATCATTAGACACAGAAAAAACTTTTGATATAATCCAGCATCCTTTCTTGATAAAACCCATGAACACCTAGGCATAAAAGGAACATACTTCAAAATAGTAGGTACCACCTACAATAAATTTACAGCCAACGTGTGGCTAAATGGACAGAAAATGGAAGCATTTCCCCTGAAAACCAGAACAAGGCTAGGCTGCCCACTCTCAACCCTCCTGTTCAACATTGTGTTGGAGGTCCTACCTAGAGAAATCAGACAATAGAAGGAAATCAGGGTTATTCAAATAGGAAAAGAGGAAGTTAAGTTAGTCCTCTTTGCTGAAGATATGATCCTATACCTCAAAAATCCAAGAGAATCTGTCAAAAATCTCCTGGCACTGATGAAGTAATTTGACAAAGTCTCAGGGTACAATAAACGTGCAAAAGAAAGTCGCATTCTTATATACCAACAACAAACATGCAGAGAGTCAAATAAAAAGCACAATCCCATTATAATAATCACAAAAAAATGAAAACACCTCAGTATCTTCCTAACTAGACAAGTGAAAAACACTTCACAATGAAAACTATAAAACACTGCTCAAAGAAATCAAAGAAAACAAAAACAAATGGAAAATATTCCATGCACATGGATAGGAAGAATCAACATTGTTAAGATGTCCATCCTACCAAAGGCAATGTATAGATTCTGTTCAATACTCATTAAATTACCAACATCATTCTTCTCAGACCTGGCAATAACAATACAGAAATTCATATGGGAACATAAATAACCACAAACTGCCAAAACGATCCTTAGCAAAAGAAACGAAGTGGGAGGTATTACCAGACTTGAAACTTTACTATAAGGCTACGATAATCAAAACAGCCAGGTATTGGTACAAGAACAGGCATATAGCCCCATGAAACAGGATAGAGATTCTGGAAGCAAAACCTCAATTTCTCAACAAACTAATCTTCAACCAAGCCCCCACCAATAACCACTGGGGAGAGGAGAACCTATTTAGTAAATGGTGTTGGGAATACTGGCTGACCACATGCAGAAGATTGAAAAGGGATCACCATACACAAAAATCAACTCTAAATGCATCAAAGACCTAAATATAAAACCTCAAACTATAATAACCTTAGAAAATGCAGGAGACACCCATATGGAAATTGGAACCAGCAACCAATTTCTGATCAAAACCCCAAGTGCCCATGCCATAAGATATAAGGTAGACAAGTGGGATCTTATCAAACTGACAAGCTTCTGAAAAGTCAAAGAAACCACTGAGAGAGAGAAAGCCCACAGACTGGGAAAAAATAATTGCCAACTGTATATCTGACAAAGGCCTAGCATCTAGGATCTACAAGGAACTCAAACATTCAAAAAAAAAAGACAGTCCCATTACAAAGTAGGCAAAAGATATCAATAGACATTTCTCAAAAGAAGACATATAAACCCCACAGATACATGAAAAAATGCTCAACCTCACTAGTCATCAAAAAAATGCAAATTAAAACCACACTGAGATACCACCTAACTCCAGTCAGGATGGTCATCATCAATAACTCAAAAAAAAACAGATACTGGAGAAGATGCAACTAAAAAGGAACACTTCCACACAGCTGGTGGGAGTGTAAACTAGTACAGTCTCTGTGGAAAACAGTGTGGTGATTCCTAAAAGATCTAAAATCAACCTCCCATACAACCCCGCAATTCCCCTATTGGGAATATACCTGGATGAACTCATATCACTCTATGAAAAAGATACCTGCACATGCATGTTTATTACAGCATTATTCACAATAACAAAAACATGAAACCAACTGTGCTGCCCATCAAAGGAAGATTGGATAAAAAAATATGGTACATCAGCCGGGCTCGGTGGCTCAGCCTGTAATCCCGCGCCTTTGAGAGGCTGAGGTGAGTGGATTGCCTGAGCCTGCGGGTTCGAGACCCGCCTGGGCAGGTGAGACCTCATCTCTACAATAAATAAATTTTAAAAAATAGCCAGGCATGGTAGCGCGTACCTGTAATTCCGGCTACTCGGAAGGCTGAGGCGGAAGGATCACCGGAGCCCAGCAAGTCGAGGCTGCGGTGGCCGGGAGCGGCCACTGCACTCCAGTCTGGGCGACAGAGTGAGACTCCAACTCAAAGAAACAAAACAAACAAACAAAAACTGGTACATATACATGATGGAATATTATGCAGCCATAATGAAGGACACAGTTATGAACTTCACAGCAACCTCGATGAACTTAGAGTCTATAATACTGAGCGATCTATCACAGAAACAAAGAACTGAGTATCACGTGTTCTCACTCATAAGCAGGTCTTGAACAACTATCATAATACTATAAAAAAAGGGATTGGCAGTAGTGGGAAACTGCCGGGAGTGGGGGACACACCTCACCAACAAGGGTACCTGCATAATGAACATTTCTATATCTAACCCTGAATTGTACCTCACATATTAAAAATAAAAAATTTAAAATAAATAAAAAGTGGGCATAAGACATGAATAGACACTTCTCCAAAGAAGATATATGGGCAGCCAACAGACAAATAAAAAACTGCTCAGGCTCACTAATCATCAGAGAAATGCAAATAATAACCACATTGAGACACCATCTAACCTCAGTAAGAATGACCATCATTAGTAAAAAAACAACAGATGGTGGTGAGGATGCAGAGAAAAGGGAACTTCTACAGTGTTGGTGGGAATGCAAACTAGTTCAACTACTATGGAAAACAGTGTGGTGATTTCTAAAAGACCTAGAAATTGACCTTCTATGTGATCTGGCAATCCCCCTACTGGGAATATACCCAGAGGAACTCAAAACATTCTTCAAAATAGATACCTGCACCACTATTCAAAATAGCAAAAGACTCAGCTCAGCCTGTAATCCCAACACTTTGGGAGGCCAAGACGGGCAGATTGCCTGAGCCTGTGGGTTTAAGAACAGCCTGGGCAACTTGGTGAGACCTCGTCTCTATAATAAATAAAAAATTAGCTGGGCATGGTAGCCCACCTGTAGTTCTGGCTACTTGGAAGGCTAAGGCAGAAGAACTGTGGGAGCCCAGCAGGTCAATGCTGGGTTGACTGTGAGTGTGCCACTGCACTCCAGCCTAGGCGATAGAGTGAGACTCCAACTCAAAAAAAAAAAAAAAAAAAGAAAAAGAAAAAATTTTTTAAAAAATAGCAAAAACATAAACCAACCAAACTGCCTGTCAAAACTGAACTGGATAAACAAAACTGTGGTACATATACAAGATGGAATATTACACAATCATAAAGAATAACAAACTTATGGAATTTGCAGAAACTTGGATGGATTTGGAGCCTCTAATACTCAGTTATCTATCCCAGAAACAAAGAACACAGTACCACATGTTCTCACTCATAAGCAGACCCTGAATATTTACCATAACACTACAAGAAAGGGATTGGCAGTAGTGGGACACTATGGGGAGGTGGTGCACATAACATCAATAAGGGTACCTTATCTCAAACCAGATGAAGTGGGAACCAAAGGGACGCCCAAATTTTACCTGTACAATGACCACTTGTACACCTAATCCTGAACTGTACTCTACATATTTAAAATTAAAAATTATTATTATTATTATTATCTGTAACAAAATCCTGCAGGGAATAAAGGGGGTGAGGTGAGAGAGGAGGGGACAAGGAGGATAAAAAAGATAAAATATGTTGGATGAGAAGGAGAGCAATCCATAAATCTAGTAACCCTTCCATCTGTAATTCTTCACACCCCTTGTCAGCCTAGTAAACTTCTAATTGTCCTGAAAAACTCAATTCAGGCCATAAGTGGTGGCTCAGTCTGTAATCCCAGCACTTTGGGGGGCCGAGGCGAGAGTATTACCTGAGCTCGGGGGTTCAAGACCAGTTTGGGCAGCTTGGTGAGACCTTGTCGCTACAATAAATCAAAAAATAAGCCAGTCGTCGTAGCACGCACCTGTAGTTCCAGCTGCTTTGAAGACTGAGGCAGAAGGACTGCCTGAGCCCAGCAAGTGGAGGTTGCAGTGGCTGTGAGTGTGCCACTGCACTCCAGACTGGGCAACAGAATGAGACTCCAACTCAAAAAAAACAAAAACAAAAACCTCAGCTCAAGTGCCATCTCCTCTGTTTCTACAGGACCGATCTAACTCCCCGACTGTGGAATGAAAGGGAGAAAATTGTTGTCAATACTTTTGCCTGATGGGTATGTAGAATAAAACATTGAAAATATACACACACAAAAAGATATCTACTAGTATTCTTTCATCTGTTCACTCCATTTAATTGTGTATATGTATGTGTACCAATTTGATTTAATCCTTTGATTTAAAGGTGAAAGCAATAAATTAAAAGCATGGTTGTAATACTAAAACATTGCCTATTAGGTCGGTGTGTTTTAAAATGAGTATTATTCTGTTCTAATTTATTGAAATACATGAAGACTGTTACAAATAGAATTTCACTCAAAGGATAAAAACATTACCTTTGGAATCTGGCGCTATAAGTTATACTGGCTTCTCTAAAGGGTACACTTATCTATATGTTCTATATGTTTTCTTACAGAAAGCTTGGGTTGCCTCACATGTGAAAAACATTGTGTGCCCAACCAGTTTAAAACTCTAAAAAGGCAGAGAGTATTTTTTTTTTTTTGGTCTATACTCTAAAACTAAAGCACAGAACCAAATGCCATACTTATCTGTAATCCTATGTTTTAATCAATTTAGGAGTTTAATATTTTTTTGAAGTTTGTAATTTTTTATTAGAAAAACACTAAATACAACTTTATCTATTAAACATAAATAAATAAAAGTTAGCATAACTAAGAAAGGGCACAGAAGAAATCCACTCAGAAAACCACTATTCAGCTAAGCTTCTATAGTTCATTGGATCATAATTATTTTCTAAAACTGACTGTGGGGCATTAGATGCATGAGAACCATGATGAAAAGAATCACTAAAAATCAAAAAAAGATTATTCTAAAATGCAGCTTCTCATTCAAATTCAATACCTTAATAAGAATGAGATGAATTTGATGTTTTAGAATATTTAACCAGACAACCTGGAAAAGTCAACTAAAAGTTATGTGTATAATAATAAAAATATTAAAAAGGGAAATACTTTAAAACAAAGTCCAAATTCTCAGATTCACAGAAGTTAACATAAGTTACATTCACTTTATCAAGAAAATGTTCCCTTTTTCCATTGTGAATAAATGTGTTTCATGAGATTTCACAAAAACGAAAACATTAATTTTACCTCAAAAACCCAAAATATTAATTTCTCTTGACAAATTTAGCAAATATAAATTTTGCAGATGATGTGTAGTGTTGAATGAATGATCCTGTAACAAAATACAATGCATTGATGTTAATAGAGAAGTGGCATAAAAATGGAATATACTTCTTCGCTCAATAGGACTAAAATTTTACAGGACCATTTCAAGATATCCTGAAAACAAAGAATAAACTGTTTTATAAACAAGGATTTTCAGAAGAACATTTTAAGCAGTGCAAAAATCACTGGAATGTTTAAGTCTAATCAGAGCTTTAAAGAAGAGTTCAAACTGAAGTTGCATTCATCTTCACATCTGAATTAACTCTGGAGATGCCATGCACAATAATGATTTATTTTGCTTATCGCCCAATAAATGCACTCCTACTACTCAGGTCAAAAACCTACACATTTTGAGTCAACATCACAAAGTGTAGGTCTATCATGCTAAGTAAAGAAAAATAAAAAATTGCATCACTCATAAGCCTAAAGGAAAAACACATCAATTTTAGCAACATTCCAAGACGATAAGGGTTTGTGCAAAAGGCTGATTCTGTCTGTACTTGAGCTAGACTTCAGTTAAGAAAAAGACAGATGATGGAATGCTGCTGCCTTGTAAACAGTGTTACCAAAGTGGAGGCCATGAGCTTGATTCTCTCTGGAAATATATCGGCATTCATTATAATGGGTGGTCTTATGAGTGCATCTAGCTGTAATACCTTCTGGAATATATGTTCAAAAACTACTTGTGTATTTATAAAAATTATCTGTCAATGAGCTTAAAGATCAACACTTAGTAACTGGAAGCAAAAGATGAGGGGATAAATGAGACAATATGCAACAGAAAGATTAATTTGTAAATTTTGAGAAACTTCCCCCTCTTAGCATAAATTGTTTGAGGAAGAAAAGCAAAAAGCATAAAGTACTAGTGTTCCAGAGAATTTGATATTGATTAATGGAATGAAACCTGTCTTTGTATTTAATCCAAAATGTTGATATCTCAGTTGCAACGGCAACATTTATGTTTCTTTGAAAGGGAATGGAGAGTCTTTAATTATTAAACCAATCGTATTTAGCAGATGGTCAAAGAAAAGTACTTTTTAAATGTTGCCTGGAGGGTTATATAAACGAACAAGCTAAAACAGCTGGCAGCTGGTGCATGAAATCAATAATGAGAAAATGAGTTCTACTGTATCTTTGTTTTCATTGTCTTGTTGAAGACAGTGAAGATAAGAGAAAGAGCAAGAAAGAATCAACTTGTGAACTTAACAAATGGGCTGAATAGATTATGTGTATCTAATTAGAAAGACACAAACCTCCTGGAGTGAGCCTGTAACTAAAGAAATGGTGTGCATGCATACACATGTGTGTGCAAGTGTACCCAGGTGCAGAGGGAAGAGCAGAATGGAGATGAAATTGTCCTTTCTGACTACTTCAACTATTCTGTTGTGGGCAATTCATTGCTTATTTTATGGCTTAGGAAAATCCAAATTGCACTTAATCAGATCAAAATACTTTGAGAGACAGAGTAAGCAACACTAATGAAATAATGATGATTTGAATATGAATAATTTGTCCTCATTTGATTTTTAAAAACATTTTCAGTAGTTAGAATTTCTTGAATAAAACAATTCTTGCTGGGCATCATGAAATTCTTCTGAGACTGAATACTAGAATCACTATCCAAATTTTTCTGTTATTTTAAAATTCTGATCATTCTTATTATTCAAAGGAACTAATAAATGTGGCTGTATGTTTAACATTACAAACAAGTAAGTTCTCCATGAAAATGTTATTACTAGAAAGCATCTTAGAGTACCTTTAGGGCATTCAATTAAAATACAAAATTTTTAAAATGTGCTCACTTTCCTAACCTTATATTATAGTGAAAAACTATTGTAATGATTTATCGTAAAGGTACAGAGTATACGCGACCTTAAAATGAAATAGTCCCTGTTCCCCATGATTGTATGTGGTCAAATTTCTTCCATAAGATCTCAGCACATAAAACCATCACAAAAAATATAGGGAATCAAAATATACATCTTAATTCATTTTTACCAGGGAAATACGCCATTTGAATGTGGAAAATGAAGAAACACTGTAAAAACTTTATGAACTGATGTTTTAGATTCATGGCTAGAAAATAAGAAATGGATTTGTAGTATAGAGATAGCACACACTGTTGCAGCTAAAGTCAGCTGTTTTATTTTATTGGGTTTTATCTTAAGATGAAGGTGGTACATACTGCTCCAGCCCACGCTGATTGTTATATTTTATTATAAGATTTTATCTTCAGAAACAGATGATACTCTCAGCTTTAGCTTACATTATTTTTATGACATAAAATGAATAGTTTTCTATGAAATCTGAGGTTCCGAGTTGTCCTGAGATATGGAAGTGACACTTCCTGTGGGTGTCAGGAGTAGGGCAATGCAATTGACACTAGATTATTTTGGTTTTGCCAAAAAGTGTTTACCATAGCAAATAAAACTCTGGGCCTTCAGCCTGCTAAGACAGAGGAATAGTAACAGAATGCCCTGACTAGGAGTTGTACAAATTATTGTGCACTATGTACTAGTACTCAAGTAAATATATTTTACTATCACAACAATTTTGGCATATACTTGATTAAAAGAAAGAAGAATGTCTTCTTTGATGTTGCTGGTACTTGAGTTTCAAAGTTATCACAATCTGGCCTACCTTTTTTTAAATGTAAACAAGGTTATTTTCAACAGCCTAATGTACCTTCTGTTAGTCACATGGATTCTACATAAATAAAGTTCAACTTCATTTTAAAATTCTTTTTCTTCTAAAAGCAATACTTTCAATCATGTAATAATGAAATGTAGATTTCTAGCACTGAGCACTATTTTCACCTGTTCATTTATTTAGGGATCTTGAAATAAGCATCTCAAACAATGCTTACAGCAAACTGTAAACTAAATGCGCTAGAATAATAGCGATAAGACAGTCTCATCTCATAAGGGAAATGCCTGCATTCTTGAGTAAACAGGAGACTTGCATAAATCTAGCCTTGCCTTGCCAGGTGGTCAGTGTGACTTGAGTGTGCATAGTTCATTATGTTTTCTATAAAATTTGATTAATTTCTTCAATTATACTAAATAAAACTTGAAAAATACTGAATACTTTTGCCTCTAGAAAAAGACAACTTTGATTCAAAACATTTTCATTTCTTCTTTCTGTACTTCACTGTTTTCATCCTTTGTTTCCTTCTTTCTTTCCTTCATTCCTTCCTCATAACTTCTTCCCTCTCTCCATCTTTTCTTTTCAATCCTTCCTTCCTTTTCCTCTTCCTCTATTTTTTCCTGCAGTGAATTTAAAAACACAATTTAATCTATGTCAGGAAATCTATCAATAAATGAAGAGGGCTTGCATTCTTGCTTTTAATCATTTAATGTGTGAAATATTAAACTCCCAGGACTATTAAAATGTGGTGTATTGGCTATGGAAAAGAAAGTGTGACACAACCACAACACTTCCCATTTCCTGAACCCAAAGGACAAAGAAACCGCAGCTGATGTATCCACTTCATCAGAATAAGGACCTTGATCCCCAGCAACCCTGAAGTTAAAGTAAAATTTAGTTTCTGAAGTACCTCTTTTTTCAAGTAAAAAGAAAATAAACTTTAGAGAAAAATAGAATATAGCTTGAAAGACTTAATGACTTAGATGAAAAGAAAAGTAATATAATTGTAACACCATTCATTCATATAAATCTCTGGAATTCCTAATCATAACTACTCCAGAACCTCTAAAGGACATTGTCAGTAACTTGAAATCCAGAACACAAGAAAACACAAGTATTTACAGTCTAATACTCATTGGAGGTGGTTGAGTTTAATTAGAGTTCATGATCCCAGAAACAAAAACCTATTAAAAGGAGTTAACCAGAGAGGAAGCGGTGAAATGTGTGCTTGCTCCCTTGAGGCAATGAGACAAGGGGAAAGAGGGCAGTCAGGAAGTCCTGAAGATCAAGCAAAAGCATTCAGATTTGTCGCCAAAGGTACTTGAGCACAGAAACAATATAATGAAAGTGGTGTTTAGGCAAAAGTATTTTATCTGCAGGGTTAGAAAAAGAAAAGTGACTGTGGACACAAGCAAACATGACTAGACGTTGGTGAAAAAGATTCCCAATATAAAGGGAAAAGAGCCGGGGTCAAGATAAAAAGTAAGAATCTAAAACTAAAAGATAAGATTTCTTCCAGTGAAAGGTGGAAGAGCCAGGCCTGGAAGTAGTTTACTTCATTTCACTCACATCCTAACAGACACAGTCACATGGCCCCAGCATAACTATACTCCCAGGAAAGGGAATAAGTTTCATTGAGCACACACCATTGTTTCTGCCACAAGGAATATTGCACACGTGTTGCAGAATGATTTTAATTTAAGAAGCTGAGGGTCAGGAAGGATGAAGGTTTTATGATTCAAGAGTTATCAGTTTGGAAAGATAGTTTATACCAGATATGGAGAGGGCTTGAATGACAAACATTTCCCAAAATGTATTTTCCTGAATGCTAATGAGAATAATGTTAAGAATGACTTGAGTAGTCAAATAGATTTTAGAAAAGCTGTGTTATCAAACTGTAATTGCTTTGGTTCCTGTAGGAATTGCAACATTTTTGGAAGGAAGCATGATATGTCAATTATAATAAAACTTTTTGATCACAAAAAAAGATTTATCTAAAACACATTGCAGAATAAAAGTTATTTCTTGTTAATAAATTGGCTGAGAGCAATGACAAGAAAGTAAATATAGGATTTCAAGCTCAAAGAACTAAAAAAATAATAATGTAGAGGCAATGGACAGGAGAATCAAAGAGGATCTCATTTTATTTAACAAAATGAATATTTCTATATATGTACATATATTTACACATATATATGTGCACTTTCAAGTATCTTTTGATTGGATCTACATCATTAAGACTTTATTATTTGCTGCTTTTTTCCTGTGTGTTCTTCCAGTGACAGAATTTTTAAAAACAATGACCTGAGTTTCCACTATTTGTCATAGATGGCAAACACTTATTTAAATTACATTTTCCAAGGACATCAATATAATGAACACTAGTTCACAAATAATTTCATCTGCATTTTCAATTGCAGATTGAGATACACCCTCAATCTACAGCTGAATCTTTAATTAACTACCTTACCTTTAAAGTTTCTATATCCAAGCCTTAATGGGTAATATACCAAGGGTATTATTATCACTTCAGTTGTCATTATTGACCTTTACTACTTGGGCTGCATTCTCTCTTTTCTCTAGACAATAGGTGACTGCAACAGAATGCTACCTTTTAAAAAATGAATATTTTGTCCATTGGAAATGATTAAAATACTCTAGGATGCAATTTCCTACACTTTAAATCATCTTAAAGTTCTGAACTGATTATGAAAATTGAGATTTACGTTATGAACATACTCAGACCAGCAGCTGGTAGGACTATATCTCCAATGTCCTGGTCGAAAACTGTTTTTTGGTTTTGTTTTTTTAATTTTTCTATTCAAACTTTTTGTTGTTGTTGTTTTATTTTAAAGTTGTGGGTTACAAGTCAGGATTGGGTACATAAGTGGCTTAGATACAGGTGAAATTGGGCTTCCCGTTGGACCTCACTTCACCTGGATCAGGATTAGGCACAGTTATTGATGTTATGTACCCCCCCATTTTATTATCAGAATAAAAACGTGTGTGTGTGTGTGTGTGTGTGTGTGTGTCTGTGTGTGTGTGCAAGTGCATGTGTCAAACAGTTCTGCCCACAATTGTTTTCACTGACTTATCAATTAAACCTTCCAAACAGAAGCAGATTCTTTTTCCATTCAATAGTAGATACTTGATTGATATGTACCTTCATGGATAAAGAATAAAACAGTACTCAAATCCAATAGTTGTACAGGAGATATCATGGATTCTATTCCAGGCCACCACAATAATGTCAATATTGCAATAAACCAAGTCACACAAATGTTTGGCTTCCCACTATATATAAAAGTTATGTTTACATCACACAATAGTGATTCAGTGTACAATAGCATTGTACCTGAAAAAAAGTACATACTTTAATTCTAAAATGTTATTGCTAAAAATACTAACAATCATGTGAGTCTTCACTGAGTCATAATCTTTTTTGCTGGTGGAGAGTCTGCAATGTTGATGGCTGTTGACTGATGAGGGTGGTGATTGCTGAAATTTGGGATGGTTGTGGCAATTTCTGAAAAAAAGATAATGATGAAGTTTGCTGCACTGATTAACTTTTCCTTTCATAAAAGATTTTTCTGTAGGATGAGATGCTTTTGGTAGAATCTTTCCCATAGTAGAAGTTCCTTCAGAATTGGAGTCAATCCTCTCAAACTCTGTCACTGCTTTATCACCTGTTTATGTAATATTCTACATTCTTTCTTGTCATTTCAACTATGTTTACAACATCTTCGCCAGAAGTAGATTCCATCTTGGAAACACTTTCTTTGCTCATTCACAAGAAGCAACTTCTCATGTGATCTCAAGCTTTATCAAGAGATTGTAGCAATGTTTAGACTCCACTTCTAATTCTAGTTCTCTTGCAATTCCCACCACATCTTTAGTTAATTCCTTCCCTGAAGTCTTGAACAGCTCAAAGTCATCCATGAGAGTTGGAATCTGTCAGGAGTCACAATCACTAGTCAAAGTAAGGTAAAAGGGACCTGAAAACAGGAAAAATGCTGACTGGGAGCAAGGCCCCAGTAAAATGCAGCCATGACGGAGGCAAAGCCCCATGGATCCTGTTGATGGACCTTCCCTAACTTTGAAGGATTGTGTGCATAGGCTTGAGAATGTTCCCTCTTTAATTGAGATAATAGATGCACAAATGGGCGATGGCATTTGACAGCAAAAATTATACATAGGCATAATGGAGATGAGATTGCAGCAAAAAGGGTGCCCCTTAGGGTGTGTAAGGATGTTTTTCAGTAAACAGCAGGAGGCCAAGAAGAACAAGTCAGCCACTTCCTCATAAACAACAGACCCCAGCTGAGAGCTGGTGGAAAACAATCGTTTGAGATAAAAAATAGGTTAAGGTATTTTAGGATTAAATAAGTAGTTTAATGAAGATAGAATTTAGAATATTAATAATAAGATAGTTAGATAAGATAAACTAGTAAGATAAGAGATATATAATAGTGTAAGTGATAGGAAAATATAGGGACATAAGGATAGAAATAAGATTAATAGAAATAAATATATAGTAGTAAGTAAGTTAAATAAGACTTAGGGTTAAGGTTTAGCTTTATAGGGTAAGGATATTATAGGCCTATAATAGTAAATAGTTATGAGAAAGTTAGGAAGAAAACCAGGACGTTCATAAATGTTTGACCTAAGAAAAACACCATCTGTGGTTGAAATTGTTAAAGGTCAACCTTATTGTGAGTGCAAAAAGGATGTACGTGGGCGTTTGGTTAGCAATGTAAGATATATTTGTGGGTACAGGGTTGAGTGGAAAACCTATATAAGCTTGTGAAAAATAAATAAAAAATGGCAGAGTCTTGAGCTCTCCCCAGGAAGAGGATTCCTGTTGTTTTCGTTTTTTCTTTTTCACCACTTCCCGATTCTCCCATCTCAAGCCCTGACTCTCTCCTGGAGTTGGACTCCAGCAGGAATCAACTTCTAAACTCTTTCTAATGTTAATATTTTCACATCCTCCCATAAATCACAGATGTTCTTAATGGCATCCAGGATGACGAATCCTTTCCAGAAAGTTTTCAATTGACTTTGCCCAGATCCAGCAGAGGAATTACTATCTATGGCAGCAATAGTCTTACAAAATGTATTTCTTAAATAATAAGACTTGACAGCCAAAATTACTTCTTGATCCATAGGCTGCAGAATGGATGTTGTGTGAGTAGGCATGAAAACATTAATCTCCTTATGTATATTCATTGCAGCCCTTAAGTAATCAGGTGACTTTATCAATGAACAGTAATATTTTGAAAGAAATCTTTTTATATGAGCAGTAGGTCTCAACAATAAGCTTAAAATATTCAGTAAACCATGCTGCCAATAGATGTGCTGTCATCCAGGTTTCATTGTTCTATTTATAGAGCACAGGCAGAGTAGATGTAGCACAATTTTAGGGATTTTAGGATTTTTAGAATGGTAAATAAGCTTTGACTTCAACCAAGTTCACCAGCTGTGTTAGTCTCTCATAAGAGAGTCAGCCTCTCCTTTGAAGTCAGGCATTGACTTCTCTCTAGCTATGAAAATCCTAGATGGCATCTTCTTCCGATAAAAGGATGTTTTGTCTACATTGGAAATCTGTTATTTAGTGCAGTCACCTTCTTCCAGAATCTTAATTAGACCTCCTGGATAACTTGCAGCAGCTTCTACATCAACACTTGCCACTTCACCTTGACCTTTTATGTTGTGACAGCTTCTTTCCTCAAAACTTATGAACCCATCTTTTCTAGTTTCCAACTTTTCTTCTGCAGCTTCCTCACGTCTCTCAGCCTGCATAGAATTGAAAAGTAGGGGCTTGCTGTGGATTAGGTTTTGACTGACTTACTACATGAATCTTCAAAATTTAAAAATCTGGACATGTAAATTCCCTTGCTCTGATTTTTTTGAGGAACAATGTTATACAGAATAAGTTATTGATTACTAGGTATTATGAGTGCTCTTTGAGAGATAGTACCAGATTTAAAGGTTTTACCTATTTTATATTGTTCCAGCTAATGAAATTCATATTTATATTCACTTAAATTTAATTTTAAAATAATAGTCAAAGCACTAACATTTTGATTAAGTTAACTTTATAAAATCATGTATCTCATTACTTTCTCCCAAATATCTATTGCTTTGTAATCAATATGGGAAAAAGGGTGGTATATAAAGGAGTGTCATGCTTGTTTGATTTAAGTCATCAAGGGCACCTTTTGCCTATGTTTGTACTTGTCCACTAGTTACTGATTCTCATTGTTAGTTTTTAGGCTTTCTTCCAGATTCCCTTGTTTCCAGTTGAGACTAAATGACCATACGTGCTACTGTTGAGTGTAAGGTCAACAAGGTCACTTCTTCCCAGATTCACTGGAGAACTCACACAAAGATAGGGAGTAAGCCTCTATTGCATTTTCCCTGAAATAAAATGGAAGCCTCAATAACACAGTCCTTTGAAATTAACCAGCAGGCTCCCCCTTTTTAAAAAAGTGTGCTTGATTTTAACATACAAAGTTACTTCATCTTTTAAGTTTTATTTTATTTAAAGATTCAGGAAATGATATTAAATGGCCATTGCTGTGTCTAAAAGCTTCAGGAATTGAAAATCCACAGAATAAAAGAAGTAAAATAAAAAATATAAGAATTCTAGGTCTTAGAATCATAGAGTGATTACATAGAGTGGTTTATCTCTGGGGTTTTTAATATCCTAAATCACAATGTACTTTTTGCATGACTTTCTTTTCTTTGCAAAATAGTTAATATATTATCAATTTATAAAGTGCTAGCCTAGCAACAGATCAGTGAAAAACTAATAAGCATAAATAATTTAAAGCTTGTTTGAAATGGTTGCATTAAGCAAAATATAACACAAGTACAAACACACGTTTTTTTAACTCCCAATATATTATTTTCCTATAATATAATCTTATAAATTTGACAGGAAGAAAAGAATTTATTATGGTATATTGCACTGATGGAATTATTGAATTTACCATTATAGAATTTTAGCCTTCTACTCCTAACCAAACACAAAACACACAGAAATATCCAGAATTTAAATCTGTCTTCTTAACAAATTTGTTCAGTTTGGTAAAATTGTTGCTGTCTTAGCTAAATCTTTAATTATAACAGTATGTTTTTTCAGGTCCCTGTTTTTCAGAAATGTTAGTGTTACGTGTCTATAGTGCTAATGATCTCAAAATGGCTTTACTATATTACCTGAATACACATACAAAACTAGTACTTGAAGAAATACTATAATCATTAATTTACAGATTGACTAATTTTCATTAAGAAGTTGAGCTCAGTGGTAAAGGTGGGACTGCAATCAAAATCTGTCTCATTTTGCCCTTTAGGGATTAAATTACTTATTGATATGTATAGCTAAATACTAGACTAGTCATAAACAGAACCAATAGCTGGTGGTCAGAAGCCACAACAATTATAATCCTTAGGTACAATTCAGTATCCTATAAAGTAGTACTTATTAACTGAATGATACTGATCTTGAAGAATCAAGGCACTTTAATAATAAAAGTATCTTATTTGTTACAAAAATAAAGTGAGAAGTAAATAGCCCAGAGCACTAAAGGGACATATATTAATATGCCATAAAAATTTAACCCATATATACATAATTTTCTAAATACTAAGCTCAGTAATTATAGAACCATAAATTTAAAGCACTATCAATATTATATAATGAAATCCAGAAAACATACTCCTCAGGCAAATGTAAGCTTCCATTTAGCTTAATCTTTAGATTAACCAAGCGTTAAACAGAAAGCTCCATGTTGGTGAAACTCTTTTCAAACTAAGTGTTATAAGCTCAGATAAAGAATGGAATTCAAGTCAATTATTTTTTGCATGGCTCAGGACCTACCGGGACCTCAGAGTGCTCACTCTACACATGTATTATCATAACATGAGCACCTGTAGTTTGCAGAAGGATAAGATCCTGAATTAGAATCATGTGTCTACTCTTCCTTCTCCAACCATAGCCATCAC
The DNA here is from genome assembly GCF_000164805.1 of Carlito syrichta. Lineage (NCBI taxonomy): Eukaryota > Metazoa > Chordata > Mammalia > Primates > Tarsiidae > Carlito > Carlito syrichta. Next base: position 44,904 of record NW_006992420.1, on the reverse strand, counting down.
ATACACTGCAAGTTGAAATGTGGACACCTATACTTGTATATTTTAATATTACTATATGGTTTTACATATTGTGAATAAAGTAGATATTTGACAGTAAAAAAACATCAATCAATAGAAATGATGCTAGCTTCCATAATAATTTCCTGATATGCACATTTTCCTGTTATTTTCCCCTTATGTAAAAGTGAAGTTCAGATAAAATCTCCTATATAACAATGTCAGCCTGAAGGACAGGCACCATTTTTTTTTTTTTGCTTCTGCTTTTTGTTTGCTTGTCTGTTTGTTTTTTCTGGGATGTACATTGTAATTTAGAGTATTTGATATTTTAAAGCTAGAGGTAATATCAAGGTTTCAGAAACAAGTCCTTGTGTCTGGAATCTTATGAAAGTGATCATGTTGTTACTTTAAAGCTCAGTTGTGATCAATCATTATAACTGACTGCATTTGGTTACTTTTTGCTGATGGAAACCTACATTTACCTACACGAACAGTCTCATATCTTGTAACTGTCTCAACAGTAGTAACTTGCTAAACCTTTCATCCAATGATGTATGACAGCAAAAACTGTTTGCTTTGACATATGCAGACTCCATGGTGAGTAAGTTTTCAAAACACCCTTTCAAGTTCAAATATAAGGCCAGTGTTTTATTCTTATAGTCCAATTGGTTTGAATCACAATTCTGTAAAAAAAAAAAACCTCCTTTTCCATTCTCTGAGAAACAAATTGTGGTTTTGCAAGAAAAAATTTCATTTGTAAATAGTACACTTAGCTCAAACACTACATTTGAAATTATGTTCTCTGTAGATATTCAAATTATGAACTAGGGACTAAATCCATATGACCATGGTGTAACCATTCTAAATGATCTGCCTCCAGTAATCTCATGGGAAAGTGCTTTCCATTTGAATATCTCCTAAACTCCCAAATGTTACTGTCTAAAAATATTGTCTGCTTACTTCACAAAAACATGCAAATATTCTCCATCAACTGCTATCCAAAGAAGACCTAAATTAAATACCTTGATTATCCAGAATTCAGTTAGTGCTGTCGATTAACATCATCTATTTAATTATATACTATCACTAAGAGAAAAATATTTAGAAATTATTAAAAGGTGTCATTTTAAAAAGTATTATTCTTTTGTAATGCATCATTAACTTCGAAGCAAATTCTGGGACACAGCAAGACAAAGCTCTTATATCTTCTGTAATTTTATCCATATTGCTGTGTAATCAAAGTTAATTAGTAGAATTGTGATTCTGAGGTCCTAAGATTTCTTTTCTTATTATTTTTTATTTTAGATTCAGGGGGTACCCATGCATATTCATTACATGGATATAAATGTGTAGTGGTAGAGATTGGGTCTCAGGTAGGGCCTAAAATTTCAATCACCCAAATAAACTTGTGCTTATATTTACCATATTAGGCTAAGACAGGCAATACAAAGGCCCAATATGTATTAAAACAATTTTCAACAAGGATTAACAACATAAGCATCTGATTAACTTCAACTAGCTGGAAACTCCTTACCTTATCATTTCAAATTAATCAAACTTTTTGATGCAAGTAGTCCACATTCTATAAAAGCAGTCTTATTTGGAACAAATAAGATTTTGATGATCTAAAATTAGTTGGATGCTCTGCTAAATTAATTTCTATGAAGGAAATAGCTATCTAATTGTATTAAATGTGTCCACTTTCTTAAAACAAATTGATAGCAGTAAGTCTCTCACTTGAAGTAAATATTCTGCTTAACACAATGGCACGTGTCTGCTCAGGAAAGTTCCAATTCTATTGCCAATATCAGAACTAACAGTGACCACTATTCTAGTTGTTCTCTCATCAAACACAGTTTTCTCCAGTTTCCAAGAAGATCACTTACAAGCTGCTCTCAAACACTAATCCCCAAATAAAACCATTCTAAGAAAGTTCCTGAGTACAGGAATCCCACAACCACCAGTGCTATAAATATCTTCTAAACACTCAGATCAATGTAAACAGTGGTTTGTAATAAATGAATCCTAGAGAATTCTAATGGAGTTCCATATCCCACTGGCTGTTGATAGGCTATTATAAAATGAAGTCCCATAATATGATCTAAAATAATGTTATAAGTTTCTGTTGTCTTAGAAGACTGCCTCCTCTTCTGTCATTTTTCTGCAAACAGAATGCTCATACAGACTTACACAGTCCCCTACTCAACTACAACCAAATCCAAAATGCACAAGTACTCATATGCAGCAAGGTCAGAACTTTTTTTTAAGTAAGAAAAATATTTCTTTGATTAATGCTAAGAGCTACACCATGTTTAGACAGGGTCATGACCCCAGACATCCATTTAATCAAATATTTCTGCTGCCTGTCCCAGTGGAGCCATTGCAACAAGAAACTCTCTCAATGAAAAGGGAAGACGGGGGAAGCATACTTCACATCTCACATTGTTTACATGCTGTTAAGTAATTATTTCACTCTTCCACCCCCACTGGTCATCAATAGACAAGTCACCTCCTTGGAAGCTCTGAAAAGCCTATTCAGCAGTATATAGCTCTTTTTCCCCCCCTTTATAGTGAAACTAACTGCTTAGCTTAAAGACTTTGTGGATACTAAAGTATACTCTGTCCATGCTAATGACCTTGCTAATTTCAAGTGTATTTACCATATAGATGTTCTCTTTATGTTTCTCAACTATGCTAGAGCAATCATTTCTGCATAATTTATTCACCCATCACACCACTTAAATCCTTCAAGATTAATATTGCTACCTATCCTCTCACTCACGGTAAGACCTGTTTTTCCAAGGAATTGTATCATTGTTTTGTCAAACAAGTTATTACTATTTAGGAGTTTTCAATAACACTCTGATCTTTAATGCAGTTCTTCTTCTCCAGGGCAAAGAGCAGAAATGAGGCATGCAGATAATAAAGAATTGTGGTTTGCCGTTATTTAATCATTCTGTTAACCAGACTAACTGAGATGGATAAAATGGTAACCTATGCATCCAACCTTTCCTAATTGCTGTCTTAAAAAGCAAGAAGGGAAGTAGGGGCAAGAAAAAAAGTTTATGCTGTATCTAATTGCAGTTCAGAATTAAAGGTGAATAACTTGAAAGCTAAGTATAGGCAGAATCCTCCAAACCCAAATGGAAACAGACTACAGAACATATTATGTTTTGAGACCCAAAAGAAAGCTGAAAAGCAAGAGTCCCAGGTTTCAAAATCAAAGGCCATTTTCCATTCTAACTTTCCCTTTTGGTTTTTTCCAACTTCTGCTGAAGTAAATATATTCAGACCATTTTGTTCACCTTGGGAAATAAAAAGGGAAAAAAGTTCAAAAATGTTAACTGTTAAAAGACAAAGCTGCAAGGGAATTAATTTAGTGGATTTTTTTGAAATTTATGCTTGAAAATAGATTTAAAGTAAGCACTTTTCCTTATTTTACCTCCAATTTCTACTTTCTAGTTAATGGTCACCTGTAAAAGTTAAATTGTTCAAGCAAATAACTCCCCAATGAGAAACTCCTAATATCATATTATCACAAGTATAATACATGCTTCTCTCCCAAGAAGTAAAGTACACAGCAGACAACTGGACCAGGATTTCTACTCTTTCAGTTCTTATGCAACATCCATTACCTGAAGGAAAAGGATACCCTACTTGATACATAGAGACAGATTAAAACAAAAGAAAACATGCTGGAAGTAAATGAAATTATTTTTGTGTTTTAATATATAGTCACAGTAAACAATATTTTCAGTAAGAAAGGGAAAAAAAGAAAAACTGAGAAAGTCACCAAGTGAGGAAGAAAAAAACAAGTATTGTGATAATGGGAAAAAGCAGTAAAAGATAGAGAATTATATAAACACAGAAATGAAAATTTAAAAAAAATACTAAAATGATAATTTAACGTAATTTAAAAAACAAACTAATACTTGTTCCAGATATCCCTTGTAGTCATGAAGATAAATGCAATAGTTAACAAGAGAATAAGCTTAATATGCCAAAAAGATCACAAGGCTGAATCTTGAAAACTAGGTTTCAATGGTTATTGCTACATATTTGAGCTTTCAGAAGAGTTATATCATTTTCCTAAATGTTCATTCCACATCTGTAAAATAAGAGATCAAACTATATGATGTCAAATATTCCTTCTGTCTCTTAAATATAGTGACAACTCTGAGATAACTGAAATCACAGAAAAACTGTAACGTTATGTCATTTATTTTTTTCCTAACTTTTTCTTTTTTTTTTAGAAAGTAGGATTTATTAAGAGGACAGAAAAGCTCCCACAGTGGGCGGTGTTGCCCTCCTACTTTTTTCTTACACTCATGATAGCTTCCCTCTGTAATAGACAGAGGGAAAATAATCCATCTTTGATACCTTTACTACTATTTAATATTGTCACTTAGTAAAGAACATTGATTCACCTGGAATTACCAATAAGAGAAAATTAATATGAATCTTAATCTAATATTTCCTTTTCTCTACAAATTTTTCCAAACTTAGGGTGAAAGACTGGCTTAAGAATAATATACATGTGTCTTGGTGAAAAGGACAGCCACGGGTGGGGAAAGCACCCGAATGTGCAAGTCATGACAAAGGGGATATTTAAATTTAGCATTTCCTTTTCATTCAAGTTTCACCATCCATTTTTTAAATGCCCAATATTTCATAGTGACAACTGAAAAAATATTGGGCAGATGTCCTGAGTAAAAAGTATAAAGATTTCCAGATCTCTTGCCTAGTTTACTTAGATTTAAAAGCAGAGAGACCTTATTTAAAAACCACTCATGTAGCTTTATCACTCAAGGTGAATTCAAATTCCAACACATATTTCATTTTCATCCACTCAGATTTAAGTGTTTATGATGGTGCTTGGCACACAGTTAACTCTTGAAAAATATCTGTTAAATGAATGAATAGGTGGATAGATGGATGGATTGATGGTTATTTCCTTCACTTGGCTTCTTCACTATCCACAAAAGTAGTGTCATTTGGAATCCAACCTGAAATTTACCTCTTTATTATCTAGAAAGTAAATTATCCTTGAAAAATGAATTTTTTAAATGCAAACTAGGGCTGTAGATTGCACAACTCCAGGGAGTACCATCTGTGTTGTATTATGTATAAATGGTGACCCCAGAGAAGTTCAAGGAAGCAGCCCGAAAAGTAAGAATTGAAATTCTTTAAAAAGAGTAATTTACATACAAACACTTGATAGATGTTTTACATGCATTATTTAGTGAAATTCTCCAACAACTCATTTAGGGGGATATTACAAACCCAAATGAAAAGTGGAAAACCAAACTGAGGTTCAGGAAAACTAAATGATTTACCCCAAACCACAGCTAGTAAGAGTCTGGGCAAGGATCAAACCCACATCTATCTACTCCAAAGCTTCCACTTTTTCTGCTATGCATTAGTAGTCTATCTGTTAGAAAACTCTGTCTACCTTGTTACACAAGAATGCAATAATAATCTACAATAATGGCACTTTTTCTAAAGTTGGAAATGTGTGGACATTTTTACTTCTACTTCACATTTACAAATGAAAAATAGTGATGAACAGTAATTATCCTCATTAAAAATGGTACCAAATCGATTGTATAACAGCCTTACAATACTAAATGGTGACAATGAAAATTAAACTAAAACAATAAAAAATTGACAATTTTATTAAAAATAGATTAAAATGTGTTATTCATGTGACCAAAATTTAATTCAATTCTCAATAAAAATGGACCCTCCAATATTAAATCAGAATTCTGGAAGAGAATTTCTAAGGAGAATCTATCAATCAACTTGTTATAAAAAGGGCATTGAAAGATTCTAATTAAACAATTCTTCTCCCTCCCTTCCGCTCTCCCTCTCTCCCTCCCTTCTTCCCCCCCTTCTCCTCATTTATCTTGGACTTTTGGCAGAAGCCATGGAGTACTCAATTAAGCAAGTACCTAGAGTATATACTGACTTGACAGCCATATTCCTCAGGTACCAGATATTCACATATAAAAACTGACATTATATGAGTCTGAAATACAGGTATAGCTTGAAGATACTGTGGAGTCAGCTCCAGACCACCACAATAAAGTAAATATAGCAATAAAGTGAATTATATAAGTTTTTTATATTTCTCAACTATATATATAAGAGTTATGTTCACACTATACTCTATTCAGTGTGCAATAGCATTATGTCTGAATAAAAACAACATACACAACTTAATTTTGAAAAATATGCTATTCCTGAAAAAAAAGTTTAATGATCATCTGAGCCTTTAGCAAGTTTTTGCGTGGTGGAGGGTATTGTCTCACTGCCTCAGTGTTCATGACTGCTGACTGATCAGGGTGGTGGTTTCTGAAGCATGAAGAGGCTGTAGCAATTTTCTTTTCTTTCTTTTTTTTATTTTTGAGTCGAGGTGTCACTCTTTCCCAGGCTGGCATGCAGTGGCACAATCAAGGATCACCACAGCCTTGACCTTCTAGGCTCAGGTGATCCTTCTGCCCAAGCATCCCTAGTAGCTGAGACTATAAGCATGCAACACCATGCCCAGCTTTTTTTTAAAGATTTTTGCAGAGATGGGTCTTGCTATGTTGCCTATTCTCAAACTCCTGGGCTAATGCAATTCTACTATCTCAGCCTCCCAAAGTACTGGGGTTATAGGCATGAGCCACCACACCCAGCCTGCAATTTCTTTCTTTTTTTTTTGTTTGTTTTTTTTTTGAGTTGGAGTCTCACTCTGTCGCCCAGACTGGAGTGCAGTGGCCGCTCCCGGCCACCGCAGCCTCGAACTGCTGGGCTCCGGCGATCCTTCCACCTCAGCCTTCCGAGTAGCCGGAATTACAGGCATGCGCTACCACGCCCAGCTGATTTTTTGATTTATTGTAGAGATGAGGTCTCGCTGCCCAGGCGGGTCTCGAACCCGTGGGATCAGGCAATCCACTCACCTCAGCCTCCCAAAGGCGCGGGATTACAGGCTGAGCCACCAAGCCCGGCGTGCAATTTCTTAAAATAAGTTTGGCACATTGATTCATTGACTGACTCTTCCTTTCATGAAAGATTTATCTGTAACATATGATACTATTTGATAGCATTCCACCCACAGCAGAACTTCTCTCAAAATTGGAGTTAGTCTTCTCAAACCCTCCTGCTACTTTATCAACTAAGTTTATGAAATATACTAAATCCTTAGATGTCATTTTAACAGTTTCAACATACCATTATTACCAAAAATAAATTCCATCTTAAGAAACATTTTTCAGTAACCTGGTAAGATGGTGATGGAACCGGTGGGAGTGTGAGAGTCTCTGAAAGAGCAAGTGTCCATAAAGACAGTGTGCATAGGGGTGCACAGGTGGGTGAGCATAAATCCATCTGAAGGGGGACTTGAGATCAAGCACCCAGGGCTCTCCTTTGGAGGCAGCTGCAACCCATCACTGCTCTGAGATCAGAGCAACTGATACACAGAATCATCAGCCCCTCTTGGGAGGAGGCAGTAGAGATCAACTGTTCCTCAATACCTGGCACCTCGCCCATGAAACCACCTGTGGCAGCATGCCAGGCACTGGCAGTGGGAACCACGGAGAAGGTGTGTGGAGGAAAATGGGCTGAGCCCCACCCTAGTGAGGAGACACCAACCGCCATTTTCTCTGTCCCAAGACCAGGCAGAGACTAGCATTGACCCATCCAACTCTGTTCAGCCTCCAACCTGAGACCCAGAGGTGATCTCAGCACCCCTCAGGAACCCACCATCACTGGTCCAGAGAGGAAACTTCAGCAGCAGACACAGAGAGACAGAAGCCCCACCCCCATCCTGGACCAGGCAAGGGCACATCTGATCTGAGTGGGAGACTTGAAAGCAGCAGCAGCAGCAGACAAGGGGTGAGTCTTCATCTGATTCACCCTCCTCCTCCAGCAGTCCATGGAGTGTCTGACCCACACTGAGAGCAACTATATTGGCCTGTGCTGAGAGTGGTGAAGAGGAGCTGGAGACCAGAGTCCACTCCCTACCATGGCATCAGCCAAAAGCAGTAGTGGTGCTTGGGACCTGTCAGTAAAAACAAACAAAAAAAAAAACAAAAAAGGAGGGAACCTGAAGTTCCAGAAATGGTCACAGAGGGAACTCTTGTTTTCTGTTTCTCTGTTTTTGTATTTGTTTTGTTTTGTTATTTTTCTTTCTTTTTTTTAAACTATTTAGTTTTTTTGGTTCAAGTATGGATATTTTTGAGGGAGGGTCAATCATCAGGTTTTTGTTGTTTGTATGTTTGCTTTTCTTTTTGCTTTTGTTTCTTTCTTTATTGAATAATTGGTGTACCTGTCTGTTTTCCTTTTTATTCTTTTCTCTCTTCATTTTCCTTTTGTCTCCATTCATCCTTTTTAAGTTCCTTACATTTTTGTTATCTCATGTTACATTCAGGGGACACACATATGCCCCCACCACATGGACAGATAATAAGGAGGAGGGAAGTTGGTTCCAGGGGGCCCACATACCACTCAGTGGATACTATGATCTGCAGATGGCTTCTGAACACAGCTCCTCCATCATACCTTAATCAAATCTAAAAACTGCAAAAAGCACAACCCCCCATCCCTACTCCAGCTTCAAAATTGAACAAATTCAGAGGATCTACATAAGGAAGAATAGGGGATTGAGCAAACAGAAGTGAAAGTTATCCCCCCATCACTGAGCAATCAAATTAAAGAAGGGGAAAAAGGGGGAGGAAAACCATAACAAATGAAGAAGAACCAAAGGAAGAACACAGGTCCCATCCAGACTTCTGGAAAGACAGCATCTGAGAATACAAACTTCAGAATTCAAACAATGAAGAGCCCCAGAATGACTGGTCTCAAACCACAAACCAAGATATCAAGATATTAATAGCAAGAATGAATAGAAATGAGAAGAGACAAGAAAAAAGAATGAAAGAGTTGATAACTGAGATGATGGCAATAAAGAATATAGTAAATTAAATAAATAACAAACTGACAAACAGTGAAAACAGAATTAACCAAGCAGAAGAAAGAATCTCAGAGCTTGAGGACCAAATATGGAACCAACCCAAACTGCTAAAAAACATATAAAAGAAGCTTAAGCCGGGCTCGGTGGCTCAGCCTGTAATCCCACGTCTTTGGGAGGCTGAGGTGAGTGGATTGCCTGAGCCTGCAGGTTCGAGACCCGCCTGGGCAGCGAGACCTCATCTCTACAATAAATCAAAAAATCAGCCGGGCGTGGTAGTGCATACCTGTAATTCCAGCTATTTGGAAGGCTGAGGCGGAAGGATCGCTGGAGCTCAACAGGTGGAGGCTGCGGTGGCCGGGAGCAGCCACTGCACTCCAGTCTGGGCGACAGAGTGAGACTCCAACTCAAAAAAAAAAGAAGAAACTTAAAAAGATGGAACAAAGCTTCCAAGAGATGTGCGATTATATCAAGAGGCCAAACCTAGGCTTAATTGGCATTCCTGAAGCAGATAAAGAGACAGAGACCACCCTGGAAAAAACATTTCATGAATTATCCAAGAAAAATTCCCACGTCTCATCAGAGACATCACCATTCAAACAGAAGAGATTCAGAGAACTGCAAGACATCAAAAGAAAAGACCAATTCCAACACACATAGTAATTGGCTTATACAAAGTAGGTGCAAAAGAAAAACTCCTAAAGATAAGAGGGAGAAAGGTCAGACTACCTACCAGGAAAGACCAGTTAGAGTAGCAGCAGACTTATCTGTAGAAATACTACAGGCTAGAAGAGACTGAAGTCCAATCTTCAACATTCTCAAAGATAAACATTCCAACCAAGAATTCCTACCCCAGCTAAGCTAAACTTCATCAGCATTGGAGAATTAAAATACTTCCCAGACATTCAATCCTTAAGAGTTTATGCTGCATCCAGATCAGCACTACAAGAAACAATTAAGAAAGTATTAAGGGGAGGTAGGGAAGATGGTGGCTGAGACAGCTGGACTATGCGAGTCCCGGTGTGAGTGAGTGAGTGTATGGAAAATTTTGTGTGCTTGCTGGTGAGTGAGTGGGCACATGAGTGGCTGAATGAGGGCTAGGAAGCTAGTGGACAGGGCTCTCCTGGTGCAGTAGCTAGTGCTGCAGCTGCTGGGCTTGGACCCTAGCAATTCCTGGGATGCAGAAGCCAAGCCCCATTTTTTTAAAATCAACAAAATCCTTCCTAGGAAGAAAATGTTGGGAGAGATTGACTAAGTGGGGACTTGTGAGCAAGTGGCCAGGGCCCTAGTGCAACAGTTGGTGTTGCAGGTTCTCTGCTTGGTCCCTGGCTCTTCCCACATCACCATTTTTTTTAATGGACAAATGTTTTCCTGTGAAGAAATGATGGAGAGAGATTACCGCCCCAGGCTTTGCCTCACCACTGCAGCAGGAGAGACTGCTGCCTCTAGGCTTTGCTTCACCACTTCAGTGCCTGATTGGACACTGGCAACAGGGGCTGTAGAGGGAGTCCAGAGGCAGAGTTCCACAGAAGAGGACAAGAGAGGGCACCACCACCATCTTGAAGGCAGGGCAGGAAAGTGCTAAAACTTGCTCACCACAGAGCAACAGACCCGAACTCTGTGACTGGCAGATCAACTACTCAGGGGTTGATTGTTACCCAGAGAGAATATCCCGAAACCACAATTTCAAAGGGACTTGATAAGTGCTAAGTCCCAGGCACATCATCCCCTACCCTGATGCAGCCGCAAGACAAATGGTGTGGTCAGAAAAGGATGAAAAAGGACTCCAAAAACATCAGTAGTGAGTCCAGGGCTGACCCAAACTCTCTCCTCCCCAACAATCCTCTGAACATAAGGCCCACACAGCTGGACCATGACTGAGAAGGACAAACCCAGGCAGAACCTGGACATTGGTCACAATAGGAGAACTCCATTCCAGGACAGGACTGGCTGGGGTATCCACTGTGAGTACATACCTGGGAAAGAGACAATCCTGCACTTCCCCATCAGAGGAGATCTCCCTGACCATATGAGAGTGGGAGGGGAGGACTGTAGCCACCCCCACCTCCACTGCCACTCCTTCTTCCCTGCTCCAGACACTGAAGCCAGAGCCACTGCTCCAGTGGTGGAAGAACTGCAAGAGATACCAGATTAGAAGAACAATGACAGAGCTGCCACAAGAGGGCAGGGGTTTTTTTTAATTTTAAATTTTTTATAATTAAAAAAATGTTTTGCCCTTTTGCTAGTTCATCTATTTTTTTAAAATATTTTTCTTTTGTGCATGCATGTGTATGTTAGGGTTTGATGTGTAACTTCCAAATTTTTTTCCTTTTCTTTGTCCATTTCTTCTTTTGTTTGTTGTTTTCTGTTTATGTGTGTATGTGAATGATTGGGTGTTCATCTTTCAATTTTGTTGTCATTAGTTCATTTCTGTTCTTTTGTTCTTCTGTTTTTTTTATTTTTTACAGTTTAAGGTGTATGTCAATAGATGTGTGAGGGTACAATCTGAATTCCTCTTCCTCCAGGCTTTCTGTTTTTGTTCTCCATTTACTTTGTGCTAGGTGTATGTGTGTATGTTCAGTTTTCTTGGTTTTCTGTTGTTGTTGTTTGTTTTGTTTCACTTTGTTGTTATTCCAGTTTATTTGGGAGAGTGTGTGTATATCTGTGTGTGTGTTCAATTGCCTTTTGCATTGGTTTCTGCATTGCACTGTCATATAGATTGTTGGTGGAAAGTGGGTCTCAGGGAACACATACCACAATCAATGAACATTGTAATTTGCTAGCAGCTTCTGAATCCTAGAGCCTCACCCACTACTTAATTCGACTTTCAAAAACTACAAAAGACAGCAAAGCTTTCCAACCACTGTCCTATTTCAAAATAGAAAAAACCCAGAGCCCAGATCAGGGAAGAATAGAGGGCTGAGCAAAAATCAGAAGGGAAAGCCTCTCCCACTGATACTGAATAACAGAACTAAAGAGAAAAATAAGAGATCTGTCACAGATAAGGAAACGTCACAGGCAATTTCAAGTGTAACAAAGAGAAAAATCGGACCAACAGAAGTTGCCAATGACTTTTACCAGAGTATGACAGGGATTAGAGAATGGAAGGAAAGAGTGAATAAGACTCAAGAAAACAAGATGCAACACTGAAAGAACTTGTAACACAGATTTCGGCAATAAAAAATTTCATCCAGGAAATAAATCACAAGATGACAAGCATGGAAAGCAGAATTAATCTAGCCGAAGAAAGTATCTCAGAAATTGAAGACCAGAATAGGGAATTAACCCAATCTGTAAAAAACATAGAAAGAAGACTCAGAAAGAAAAAACAAAGCCTACAGGAAATGTGAAATTATATCAAGAGGCCTAACCTATGCCTGATTGGTATCCCAGAAGAAGAAAGGGAAATGGAGAACAACTTGGAACAAGTATTCCAGAAGGTAAACCAGAGATGTGACCAGCCAAGCACAAGAGATACAGAAAACCCTCGCAAGACATCAAATGAGAAGACCAACCCCTAGACACATAGTATTTGACTACACAAAGTAGGCACAGAAGAAAAATCCTAAAGGCAGAAAGAGAGAAAGATCAGACTACCTACCAGGGAAAATCAACCAGAATAGCAGCAGACCTATCAGCAGAAACACTACAAGCAAGAAGGGACTGGAGTCCAATATTCAAAGTCCTCAAAGATAAACAATTTCAACCAAGAATGTCCTATTCAGCCAAGCTCAGCTTCATCAGTGATGTAGAATTAAAATTTTTCCCCAGACATCTGATCCCTAAGAGATTATGCAGCTTCCAGACCAGCTCTACAAGAGACACTTAAAAAGGTATAAAGCACAGAAGAAAGAAAAAAAAGAATGACTACACACGTCCCAGGAGAACAGCAGAGCACAGAATCAACAGAGATACAGTGCAACAAGAAACTTGAAAACACACACACACAACCCCAAAGCCAAAAGAAAACAAGCAAACAAAGAAAAAATTTTATAAGAACCTCATGACAGGGATAAACAATCACATTTCAATAATCAGTCTGAATGTGAATGGACTAAATGCACTACTGAAAAGACACAGAATGACAAACTGGTTAAGAAACCATGACCCAATTATTTGCTGCATCCAGGAAACTCATCTCACCACAAGGGACACACAGAGACTCAAAGTTAAAGGAAGGAAAACAGGTTCTAGGCAAACAGATCACAAAAGAAGGAAGGAGTCATGATCTTAATATCAGACAAAACAACTTTTAACTTATCCAAAATTTAAAAAGATACAAAAGGACACTACATAATGATACAAGGTTCAATCCATCCTAAACATATATGCACATATATGTTTGCTGCAGCTCTATTCATAATAGCAAAAACATGGAATCAACCATGCTACCCATTGAAACTGGACTGAATAAAAAAAAGTGATACAAAATACACAATGGAATATTATGCAGCCATAAAGAAGGACAAACATATGGACTTCACAGCAACTTGGATGGATTTAGAGTCAATTATAATCAGTGATCTATTACAGAAACAAAGAACAGAGTACCATATGTTCTCACTTATAAGTGGACCTTGAACAATTATCATAATACTATAAGAAAGGGATTGGCAGTAGTGGGAAACTGTTGGGGGGGGTTGGAGTAGAAGTTGAGGGAAACTGCTAGAGAAGGGAGGGGCACACCTCATCAGCAAGGGTACCTGCATGATCAACGTTTGTATACCTATCCCTGAATCGTACCCCACATCTTTATAATAAAAAATTAATTAATTAATTAAAAAAAATTATCAGTTGAGCACATACGATGTGCCAAGCTCTGGGATAAGTGCTGGGAAACTGGTTTACAAGACACATGTTGTACAAGAGACGATAGTAAAGCATAATGAAAACTGAAAAAAAAAGAAAGTATTGAGCACAGAAGAAAGAAAAAAAAAAAAAAAAGAATGACCACGTTCTTCCCAAGAATGCAGGAAAAATACTGAAAACACACACGTATATCAACCCCAAAATTAAAATAACCCCAACAAACAACAACAAACTCTATACAAACCTCACATCTCAATAGTTAGCCTGAATGTGAATAGACTAAATGCACCACTGAAAAGACATAGAACAGCTGGATTTTTAAAAAAGTGAAACAACAATATGCTGTCTCCAGGAGACTCATCTCATCAGAATGGACACTCACAGACTCAAAGTTAGAGTCTGAAAAACAAGTTTTCAGACAAACAGAACACAAAAGAAAGCAGGAGTTGCAATCTTAATATCAGACAAAATATCCTTTAAGCTATCAAAAATTTAAAAAGATACAGAAAGTAACTATATAATGATAAAAAGTTAAAGCCATCAACAATAAATATCCATTCTAAACATATATGCACCCAACATGAGAGCACCAACTTTTATAAAGTAGCTTCTGGGTAAACTATAAAAAGATAGTGACTCTAACACTATCATAGCTAGAGACTTAAATACTCCACTAACAACCCTAGATAGATCACTGAGGCAAAAAGTTAACAAGGAGTTAGGGAACTTCAACTTGACACTTGACCAAATGAACTTAATAGATATCTACAGAACAGTGTACCCCATAACCATGGATATACATTCTACTCATCACCACATAGAACATACTCCAAGATCAACCACATCTTTTTCCATAAATTAAGCACAGACAAATTCCATAAGAATAAAATACTGCCATGTACCTAATCACACAGTGAAATAAAAATAAATATCATTATGAACAAAGCTCTTTCACAATCCACAAAGACATGGACACTAAACAGCATGATGCTGAACAACTCCTGAGTCTACACAGAAATCAAAGATATCTGGAAACAAATGAAAATAAAGACACATCTTACCAAAACCCCTGGATGCCATGAAAGTAGTACTGAGAGGAACATATAGTTCTACTAACACACATCAAGAAAACAGAAAGATCACAAATCAACAGCCTAACAAATCATCTAAGGGAGCTGGAAAGGCAAGACCTCCAAAACCTTACCTAACTTCAGCAGAAGAATCTAGATAACCAAAGTAAAAGCCCAAATACAAGACATAGAAGACAAACATATCATAGAAAAAAATCAATGAAAAAGAAGGTGGGGACAAACAAGACAGACCCCTAGCCAGATTGACCAAGAAAAAGCTCAAATAAACACAATCAAAAATACAAAAGATCAAATCACAACAGACCCCGAAGAAATACAAACATCAGAGATTACTATGTACACCTGTATGGAAACAAACTACAAAAACTAAATAAAATGGAAGACTTTCTGACATCACACAACTTCCCAAGTTTGAAATGAGAAGAAATTGAGACATTAAATAGACCAATAACAACCCAGGAAATTGACTCTGCCATAAGAAAACTACTACAAAAAAGTCCTGGACCAGATGGCTTTCCAGCAGAGTTCTACAAAACATCCAAGAAGGAGCTGATACCAATCCCATTGAAAGTATTCCAACTAATCAAGAAAGACAGAACTAAATCATTTTATGAAGCTAACATCACACTGATACCAAACCAGGTAAATATCAAAGAAAGAAAGAAAAATTCCAGCCAATATGACTGATGAACATAGATGCAAAAATACTCAACAAGATTCTAGCAAATCAGATCCAATGACACATCTCAAAAATTATCCACCATGACTAAGTAGGCTTCATCCCTGGGATGCAGCGCTGGTTCAACATCTACAAGATCATAAATGTAATTAAATACATCAACAGATATAAAAATAAGAAATACACGATTATATGATTAGACACAGAAAAAGCTTTTGATAAAATCCAGCATCCTTTCTTGATAGAAACCCTTGAACACCTAGGCATAGAGGGAACATACCTCAACTAGCAAGAGCCACCTATGATAAACCCACAGCCAACAGATTGCAAAACAGATAGAAAATGAAAGCATTTCCCTGAAGAAAACAAGGCTGCCCACTTTCACCTCTCCTGTTCAACACAGTGTTGGAAACCCTAGCTAGAGCAATTAAACAATAGAAGAAAACTAGGGGTATCCAAATAGAAAAAGAGGAAGTCAAGTTATTTCTCTTTGCTGATGATATGATTCTATACCATGAAAATTCAAGAGAATCTGTCAAAAACCATCTTGCACTGATAAAGGATTTTGGCAAAGTCTCAGGTACCAAATCAACATGCAAAAGACAGTCACATACTTATACATCAAAAATAAACAGGCAGAGAACCAAATAAAAAGCACAATCCCTAAGCCGGGCTCAGTGGCTCAGCCTGTAATCCCGCGCCTTTGGGAGGCTGAGGTGAGTGGATTGCCTGAGCCTGTGGGTTCGAGACCCACCTGGGCAACTTGGTTGAGACCTCATCTCTATAATAATACAAAAAATTAGTCAGGCGTTTTAGCACACGCCTGTAGTTCCAGCTACTTGGAAGGCTGAGGCGGAAAGATCGCTGGAGCTCAGCAGGTCGAAACTGCGGTGGCCGGGAGCGGTCACTGCACTCCAGTCTGGGCGACAGAGTGAGACTCCAACTCAAAAAAAAAAAAAAAATACACAATCCCATTCAAAATAGCAACAAATAATAATAATAATAATAATAATAATAATAATAATAATATACCTCAGCATCTTCCTAACCAGGGAAGTGAAAGAACTTTGCAATGAAAACTACAAAACACTGCTCAAAGAAATCAAAGATGGCACAAACAAATGGAAAAATATTCCATGCTCATGGATTGCAAGACTCAACATTGTTAAGATATCCATCCTATCCAAGTCAATCTACAAATATAATGCAATATCCATTAAATTACCAGCATCATTCTTCTCAGACCTAGAAATGACAATACAGAAATTCATATGGAAGCATAAATGACCACAAATAGCCAAAACAATTGTCAGCAAAAGAAACAAAGAGGGAGGTATCATACTTCCATACTTTATTATAAGGCTACAATAATCAAAATAGCCTGTTATTGGTACAAAAAAAGGTATATAGACAAATGGAACAGGATAGAGATTCCAGAAGCAAAACCTCAATTTCTCAACTAACTTATCTTTGACAAAGACTCCACCAACAACCACTGGGAAGAGGAGAACTTATTCAGTAAATGGTGCTGGGAAAACTAGCTGACCAAATGCAGAAGACTAAAACAAGACCACTACCTATTACCATACACAAAAATAAATTCTAAATTGACCAAATACCTACAGGTAAAACCTCAAACTCTGAGAACCTTAGGAAATTCAGGAGACACCTTTATTGAAATTGGAGCTGGAAACCAATTCCTGGTCAAAACCCCAGCTGCCCATGCCATAAGAGATAAGATAGACAAGTGGGACCTCATCAAACTGAAAAGCTTCCGTAAAGCAAAGGAAACCATCAAGAGAGTGGGGAGTCTGCCCACAGAATGGGAAAAGATATTTGCTAACTGTATATCTGACAAAGGCCTAATATTTAGGATCTAAAAGGAACTCAAATGTGCCAAAAAGAAAAAAATAAACAGCCTTATTAAAAAGTGGGCAAAAGATATGAATAAACACTTCTCAAAAGAAGACATACGAGCAGCCAATGGACACATGAAAAAATGCTCAGCCTCACTAATCATCAAATAAATGTAAGATGAAATCAAACCGTGATACCACCTAACTCCAGTCAAGATGTCCATCATCAACAATCCAAAAAACAACCGATGTTGGAAAGGATGAAGGGAAAAGGGAACACTTCTACACTGTTGTGTCAACTAGTACAAACCCTGTGGAAAACAGTGTGACAACTCCTAAAGATCAAAAAAATCGACCTTCCATATGACTCAGCAATCCCCCTTCTGGAAATATATCCAAAGGAACTCAAATCACGCTATGAAAAAGATACCTGCACACGTATGTTTTTTGCAGCATTATTCACAATACCAAAAACATGGAACCAACAGTGCTGCCCATCAAAAGTTGACCAGATAAAAAAAATGTGGTACATATACACAATGGACTATTACACAGTCATAAAGAAGGACAAAATTATGAACTTCATAGCAACTTAGATGGATTTAGAGACTATAATACTCAGTGATCTATCACAGAAACAAAGAACTGAGTACCACATGTTCTCACTCATAAGTAGGCCCTGAACAATTATCATAATACTGTAAAAAAGGGTTTGGCGGTAGTGGGAAAACTGCCAGGAGAAGGGAGGCACATTTTATCATATCTCAAACCAGGCGAGGTAGGGACAAAAGTGAGGTTCAAACTTTACCTATACAATGACCATTTGTATATCTAATCCTGGATTATACCCCATATCCTTAAATTAATAATAATAATAAAAGAAACTGTTTTCCTTGTTTATCCATAAGAAGCAACTCCTCATTTATTCAAGTTTTATCATGGAATTTCAACAATCAGTCACATCTTCAGGCTGAACTCCTGATTCTAATTCTTGCTATTTCCACTACACCTGCAGTGACTTTCTCCACTGAAGTCTTATACCCCTCAAAGTAATCCATGAATGCTGGAATCAACTTCATCTAAATTCTTATTAATGTTGATTTTTTAAAAATGTTGATATTTTGACCTCCTCCCATAAATCACAAGTGTTCTTAATAGCACAAGTGTTCTAGAATGGGGGAAATTTTTCAGAGGGCTTCTAATGTATTTGCCCATTTCCATCCTATTATTCACTATCTGGCAACTATGGTCTTTAAAAAGTATTTCTTAAATAATAAGACTTAAAAGTCAAAATTACTCTTTAATCCATGGGCTGCAAAATGGATTTTGTGTTAGTAGGCATGAAAACCTTAATTTTCTTGTACATCTCCATCACAGCTCTTGGGTGACTGGGTACATTGACAATAAGTGTAATATTTAAAAAGGAATCTTTTTATCTGAGCAGAAGGTTTTAACAATGGGCTTAAAATGCTCAATAAACCATGATGTAAACAGATGTGCTGTCATTCATGTTTTGTTTGTCCATTTATAGAGTACAGGCGGAGTAGATTTTGCCCAGGCAGGTCTTTAACTCCTGACCATAAGAGATCGTCTCACTTGGCATCCTAAAGTGCTGAAATTACAACCTTGAGCCACCATACTTCTTATCTGGGCCTTAGGATTTATGAAGTGGTCAATGAGCATTGGCTTTAACTTAAAGTCATCAGCTGCATTAGTTCCTAACAAGAGAGTCAGCCTCTCCTTTGAAGCTTTAAAGCCAGGCATTGACTTTTCTCTAGCTATGGAAGTCCTAGGTGGTGTCTTTTTCCAATAAAAGACTGATTTGTCTACATTGAAAAACTGTCATTTAGTGCAGCCACCTTCCTCAATAATCTTAGTTAGATCTTCTGCAAATAACTTGCAGCAGCTTCACCTTGCACTTTTGCGTTGTGGAGACAGCTTATTTGCTTAAAATTCATGAACCAATCTCTTGTAGCTTCCAACTTTTCTTCTGAAGCTTCCTCACCTCTCTCAGCTTTCATAGAATTTAAGACAGGCAGGTCCTTGCTCTGAATTAGGCTTTGGCTTAAGGGAATGTTGTGGTTGGTTTGTTCTTTTATACAGACCCTCAAACTTTTCCCATATTAGCAATAAACTTTTCACTTGCTTATCATACCTGTGTTCATTTTTAATTTTCTTCATGAACTTTTCTATTTTATTCATAACTTGGCTAACTAGTGCAAGAGGCCTAGCTTTAGGCCAATTTCAGATTTTGACATGTTTTCCTCACTAAGCTTAATTATTAGAAATAATAAGAATAGAAATAATAATTAAGCTAGAAGCTTTTGATTTAAAGATGTGTAACCCTTTCTTTCACTTGAACACTTAGAGGCCATTGTTGTGTCATTAATTGGCCTATTTTCAATTTTGTTGTGTCTCAGGGAATAGGGAGGCCAGAGGAGATGGAGAGTGATGAGGAAGTTGCTGGTCAGTAAAGCAGTAAGAACACACACAACATTTATTGTTCAAGCTCAACATTTTATATGTGTATGGTTTGTGGTGCACCCCAAAAGTAACTATGGTAACTTCAAGTATCACTCATCACAGATGAGCTAACAGATGTAATAAAAATGAAAATGTTTGAAATAGTGTGAGAATTGCCATAATGTGACACAGAGACATAAAGTGAGCACATGCTGTTGGAAAAATGATGCTGATAGACTTGTCAGTGCAAGGTTGCCATAATTTGTAAAAAAAATTCAATATCTGTGATGTACAGCAAATGAAGTGGAATAAAACAAGGTATTTCTGTATACCACCAATCTTCTACTATAATTTCTGAAGTTGACATTGGATCATTTTAAAAAATAAAATAAGAAAGAATGCAGATAAAATAATAGCTTAAAGACCCATGTATTAAATCATTTAATTGTAACAATAAACTTAGGAGGTAGTCTGTTATTGCCCCCAGTAAACAAATGAGGAAAGTGAAATTTGAAATAAATCATTTCCTAAATTCACAGATAGTTCAAGTAGAGTTAATGTTTTCTTCAGAGTCCATACTTATAGTCACTCAGTTGTTTGAAATTGAGGAATAAGGAAGGGTCAGCAGAGCACAACTTATCTCAAGTGTCATTCTTTATGTAGTTTCATTTACTTAGAATATTATTTATTCCAAAATATCTGCTGAGTAGGTAACTGAAACTTTCTGTGCAGTGCCATATTAAGCTACAAATCCTTCCTAAACAGAAACCATGCCTCTTTTTAAAATAAGCAACATTGCCCATTACATTTCAGCTTATTTAAAACTAGAACCTCTACACGTTTTTTCATAAGATTTTTTAATTTTTTAAATAATTTACATAATTGTACATGTTTAAGTGGTACAGTATGATGTTTAAATAGATACATACATTGTATAATAAGCACATCATGATAGTTAGCTTATCCACCACCTCAAAAAATTATTTATTTGTGGCAATAGCATTTTAAGATTCTCTCTTCTAGCTATCTTAAAAAATACAATACATCACTATTAAGTGTAGTTACCCTATGTGCAATAAAACACCAGAACTTATTCCTCTTATATAGCTATATATTTGTATTGGCTAACCAATTTCTCCCCATCCTTACTCCCCTCCTCCCTCATCAGTCTCTGGAAACCACTATTTTACTCTATGAGATCCATTTTACCACAATTTTACTTCTATGAGATCAATTTTTTAGATTTCACATATGAGCTATTTGTCTTTTTGTGCCTGGTTTATTTCACTTAGCATAATGACCTCCAGGTTCATCCATGTTGCACAAGTGACCTAATTTCATTACTTTTTATAGCTGAATGGCATTCCATTGTGTGTGTGTGTGTATGTGTGTGTGAGAGAGAGAGAGAGACAGAGAGAGAGAGAGAGAGAGAGAGAGAGAGAGAGAGAGTCTTTTAGCTATTTATCCTTTAATAGACATTTAAGTTGTTTCCATATCTTGGCTAGTATGAATAGTGCTGCAATAAACATGGAAGTGCTGATATCTCTTTGACATACTGATTTCAATTCCTTTGGATATATATTCGGTAGTGAGACTGTTAGATGATATAGTAGTTATATTTTTAATTTTTATGAGAAACTTCCATACTATTTTCCACATAGCTCTACTAATTTACATTCCTAGCAACAGTATATGAGATCCATTTTATCCATACCTTCACCAGCATTTGTTGTTTTTGTCTTTTTGATTATAGCCATTCTAACTCTCGTTGTGGTTTTGATTTGCATTTCCCTGATGATGAATGATGTTGGCCATTTTATTGAGGAGACTGCCCTTTCCCCCATTGTGCATCCTTGACACCTTTGTCAAAAATCAGTTGGCTGTAAATACATGGATGTATTTCTAGGCTCTCCATTGTGTTCCATTAGTCTATGTGTATGTTTTATACCAATGCCATGTTGTTTTGTTTACTAAAATTGTAGTATATTTTGAAGCCAGGTAGTGTGATGCCTTCAGCTTTGTGCTTTCTATTCAATAATACATTTTTTATTTTTTACTCAAGATTACATGAGGTCTTTTGTGTTTTAATGCAATTTTTTTTTGTTGTTGTTTTTTTTTTTTGTTTTTCCTGACTGATTTTTTTTTTTTTTTTTTCCATTAATCAGTATTTTTTATTATGGTTTTGTGGGGTACAGTTAAGGGTTGGTGTACAATGACGTTTCATTCAGGCACCCTGTAGATAAGAAGTGTTTG
>NW_006992420.1:22027-22783 GCF_000164805.1 Carlito syrichta | reverse complement strand
CAGTTAGGTGGTATCTCAGTGTGGTTTTGATTTGCATCTCCCTGATGATTAGTGAGGTTGAGCATTTCTTCATGTGTTTGTTGGCTGCTCGAATGTCTTCTTTTGTGAATGGATTGCCTGAGCCCGCGGGTTCGAGACCTGCCTGGGCAGCGAGACCTCATCTCTACAATAAATCAAAAAATCAGCCGGGCGTGGTAGCGCATGCCTGTAATTTCGGCTACCTGGAAGGCTGAGGCGGAAGGATTGCCGCAGCCCAGCAGGTCGAGGCTGCAGTGGCCGGGTGCGGCCACTGCACTCCAGTCTGGGCGACAGAGTGAGTCTCCAACTCAAAAAAATAAAAAAAAAAAAAAATGACTCATTAATGCAATTTTTAAGATATTTTTTCTAATTCTGTGAAGAATGTTATTGGTATTTTGATAAGGATTGCACTGAATCTGTAGATCACTTTGGGTAGTATCTACAAGTTTTTATAATAGGTGAAATTCATGTAAGATATACTCTATAAGTCAGGTTCTTGGGTACAGAAAAATGTATAAATATGTTCCCAAGCCAGGTTCGTTGGCTCAGCCTGTAATCCTGTGCCTTTGAGAGGCTGAGGTGAGTGGATTGCCTGAGCCCGTGGGTTCGAGACCTGCCTGGGCAGCGAGACCTCATCTCTACAATAAACAAAAAAAATCAGCGGGGCGTGGTAGCGCTTTCCTGTAATTCCAGCTACTTGGAAGGCTGAGGCAGAAGGATCGCCGGAGCCCAGCAGGT
>NW_006992420.1:0-21575 GCF_000164805.1 Carlito syrichta | reverse complement strand
TGCGGTGGCCGGGAGCGGTCACTGTACTCCAGTCTGGGCGACAGAGTGAGACTCCAACTCAAAAAATAAATAAATAAATAAATAAATAAATAAGTTTCCATAATTACATATATGTGCTTAGATATAGTTACAGATATATTGCTTTTGTTGAATGAATGAGATGTTGGTGATGTTTGTAGAAACAAAATTTCAAGGTAGAAAGGAACATTAAAAGTCATCTAGTCTAATCTACTTCTCAGCTGATATTTGAGTCCTCTCTTAATTACCTCTCTTAAGAACATCTCCACTTGAAAATACGTCATATTCTTAAATCTGCTTATTTCATCTTTGAACAGCTCAGACTAAGTTTTACTTCACATTTGAACCAAAATCTCATTCCCTTAAACTTCACCTCTATAGCCAACATAACAAATGGTACACATTAGAAGCAGAAAGATCTATATTCAAAGAGTAGATACAAAAAGAATTGGCTTGCTTTCGAAGTTCTCATAACCCTAGATAATAGACCCCTGAACGTGTACATTTTCTATGTGAGGAAACTTGGGACCAGACAGTAACCTTGTGCAAGATCATTAGGCTATTTAGTAACAATAAAACAATACTAGAATTTAGGTGTTCTGATTCCCCAAGCAGTGCTCTTCACAGCTGATTGTCCTACACTACACTTGGTGGCTTAAGAACATGGACTCTGAAGTCAGAATGTCTGGGTTTGAATCCCACCTCCACAACATGCTATCTGTGCGACCTGATGCAAGCCACTTTCCCTCTGTGATTCAGTTTCTTCATCTGCAAAATGGAAAAATAATAGTACATTTCTCATACATTTGGGAAGGATATGTGTTAGTATGTGTGATATTCTTAACAGTGTTGGAAACGTAGTAAACTTTACTTAATAAGTATTTATTATTATTATCATTATTCTTTTCAAACTTGCAAAATACTGCCAGTTCACAACCACATTACCAATGAGTTCCTAAGACTCTCTGGGCTCCCCTAAATCATAATTGACTATGGAGCATTTCTTCTCTCCACAGAGGAAAATATAATACAAGCTTCCTGATTATTATATATGCTATATATGTAAATATATAAATACTATATGATCTGTAAGCTATTGTGTACTACTTTAAGTTTCTCTCAAATAAATCAGACCTTTTATTTTTATTTTTATTTATTTTTTTTTTTTTGAGTTGGAGTCTCACTCTGTCACCCAGACTGGAGTGCAGTGGCCACTCCCGGCCACCACAGCCTCGACCTGCTGTGCTCTAGCGATCCTTCCACCTCAGCCTTCCAAGTAGTCAGAATTACAGGCATGCGCTACCACGCCCGGCTGATTTTTTGATTTATTGTAGAGATGAGGTCTCGCTGCCCAGGCAGGTTTCGAACCCGCGGGCTCAGGCAATCCACTCACCTCAGCCTCCCAAAGGTGCGGGATTACAGGCTGAGCCACCAAGCCCAGTTCAACAGTTTATTAATCCTATGGCTCTAGCAGAGACTTGGGTAAACTTTCTGACTTTAGGTACTAAAAAACAAACCTTTTATCGCTAGTATATCCAGAAGTTTTTAATCAGATCCAGAAGATATGAATACAAGTTGTAAGCAAACAGAAAAAGAGAGCAAATTACCACTGGAAAATGTTGCTCTTATCTTATGAAAATGTTTGCAAAAGCAAACAATTAATTCTCTGTAATTCTGGTCAATGGAAACAGTGGCCATCTAAACATTTTTTCCACAGGTTTTCTAGACAAATAAATGTCAACCACCAAATGCAAACTCATGGCTAGATCACTACACATATAAGCCTGTTATTAGCCAATATCTAGTTGTATTAACTGGAAGATTTCATAGCAGAAAGAAGTTAAATACTACAGAGATCTACTGTCTAGATTTATGCAAAGTTATGAAATCAAAGATCATGTCTACACCTATTTAGATTAATTAAATACAAAATTGTACCTTCAGTTATCTAGAACTGATTACTGAATATCATTTATTTTAACATAAAAGTAGATCTACTCTAGACAACATTAGTGCAAAATGCTTGACTAAATACAATGTGTTCTCCCACAATGTAAAGAGGGTGATAGAATAAAATGAAATAAAAATACATAAAATATTTTCCTTTCCTTTTTTTTCTGGATGTATTATGCAGAAGACATTTAAGCCAAAAGTTTCTTAAGAAGACAAAAGTCAAAGCTTTGTGAGGTAATAAGGATGCTAACTACACATTAACACTTGGTCAGGTAGTAATTACTAAATTTTCTTTATCTATCTTAAAGCCCTGTAAAATAGCATAAGAGAAAAAGAAGGGGAAAAATAAGTGAAATCAAAAAATATTAATATACTGGCTTCCCATAAGTATGAACATGAACTTCTGAAAAATTTTAGAAATCCTTCTGTGTTTATGCCATATTGGAAACAACATACTGCAGATATACTGGTAAAATTAAAATTCCAAGCATGTAACAAAAATGCAGTTGACAATTTGTATATTATGCAATTATGAATGTCATTTTATTACTGTTATTAATTTATTAGTATAATTGCATTTTGTTCAATGTCATAATGGGATAATAAAGGACTTGTCATTACTAAGTTAACCTCTGAACATCTCTGACCTCAGGGGAAGTAAATGCATGTTTTCAGTCCAAAATGAGCTGTCAGTTACCACAACGACATTTTGATGACTACATTATCTTATAATTAAATGCCTCAACAAACGTCTGCTTTTGATTGACAAGTAGTTAAGACTATCATTGACCACAGGGCAGTTTCTTTATATTTCAAGAAAAATTTTCTTTATATTCCAAGAATACTTTTTTAGCACTGAAGTAGAAAAGCAAGGTTTCAAAACTTAAAATGCCTTCAATAATGTATTTATTAATCTATATTTGGCACTGGTAAAGCAAAGAAAATTCTGCTAAGTTAGGTGTATTTGTTGCACAATCCATTGTGTGGCAGGAAAAATTTTAACTAAGAAGCTTTTGTGATGTTCTTTGTGAGCATCATAAAACATATAGAATAATTCCATCACTTTTCTCTCCAATGCCCAATTTTTCTATGACTTAAATAATAGAAAACCACAAGTAACGAATGCTTGTATATGCTTTGCGATCATTATTCCTCTTAACATTCTTGAGTTCAGTGTGATATTTCAATATTTTAAGGGCAAGATAGGTCACATATAACACATACTTCATGTTCTTTCTCCTGTTTTCCTGTTACCTTCCTTAATAAATGGACCACTAAAGGAATCCACTTTATAACATTGTTTATGAAAGAAAACTTTTCTTAGCAGAAGTTATTATTTATATTATGCTAGTAAAACTTTTTTAAATTAAGAACTGGTATACTCATAAAATAAACTTTTAAAAATAAGGATCTCTCATGATTAAAATAAAAGTAACACAAAGTGGGAAATTTTATTAGCAAAATGAAATTTCATTAAAAACCAACATTATCAGTATTAATGATACCTTTTCTCAAGCACTATTATTAATTTCCTTCCACAAAGAAATTTAGTTCCTTTAAAGCACTTGAAGGCACTTCATTAATTGTTTCATGTGGAATACCTATATATTAATAGTTAATGAATACAAACTATTAACTATTAATCAATTAACTATTATAGATCCATTAACTATTAATAACTATATATTAATAGTTAATGGATACAAACATACCCACAATGTTAGATAGAAGGAATAGATTTTAATGTTTAATAGTAGAATAGGGTGATTATAGTTAATAACAATGTATCGTATGTTTCAAAATAGCTAGAAGAGAGGACTTGGAAATGTTCCCAACACATAGAAATAATAAATATCAGCCGGGCTCGGTGGCTCAGCCTGTAATTCCGCACTTTGGGAGGTAGAGGTGAGTGGATTGCCTGAGCCCACGGGTTTGAGACCCGCCTGGGCAACTTGGCGAGACTTCATCTCTACAATAAATCAAAAATCAACCGGGCATGGTAGTGCACGCCTGTAATTCCAGCTACTCAGAAGGCTGAGGTGGAAGGATCGCCGGAGCCCAGCGGGTAGAGGCTGCGGTGGCCGGGAGCGGCCACTGCACTCCAGTCTGGGTGAGGGAGTGAGACTTCAATTAAAAAAAAAAGAAAGAATAAATATCTGAGGTGATGGATGCCCTAAATATCCTGAATTAATCATTACACATTCTCTGCATGTAACAAAGTATCACATGTACCCCACTAATGTGCACAAATATTACATAGCAATAAAAATTTTTAAAAATTTAGAATGATCATCTTTAAAATGAGTTTTATGTTGTTACGGTCAGCAAATTTTGAATTTTATAGGAAGACTACTTACATGCAAATATATACACCCCTCTCATGGAGAAAGCCAAAAGGTAAGAAATACTACAAATGGCCCTGATTTTAAGCTGAGCATTATGTGGATGCACAATTTGGGGAACATTTGCTTCTTCATTTGAACAAAGACAGACATCTTTTCTAAGTTATGGAATAACATAACTTCTCAGAATATGAAACATATTTTTAGGAAGTAGTTACCCTTTTTCCCTACTGTAAGTAAAACAAGCCCTAACCTAAAGCAACTATCACAGCTCCCAGTTGTTCTGAATATTTCCCAAGTAAAAATATCTGAGCACACAAATCTTTATGAGATACAAAAATAAACTGTATGACCAATTTAGATCCAGCAAAAAAGTTCTGAGCATCTACTTTGTGTTGAGCACTTTCACAGCCACCACAGAGCTGAATATGACCTTATATGTACATGTCACCGTATATAAGAAAGCAGAAGTAAAATGAAAATCCCATGTTGGGGCCGTGGGGAGGTAGAGAGGAGAACTGCAACGCAGTGTAACATTAGAGCCATAATAAAATTGTCTCTTATTTGATTCAAAATAACTTAATAATAAAGGCAGCCAACATTATCTATCTTCCTTCCAAAAAGATACTATATATTCACAAATATCACTTGTGTAGCTAAAAAGTAAAGTTTGAGGCTACTATAAAACATGTGGGTACAAAGTAGGAAATTATTTTGAAAGAAAGATGTTGACAGAGTAAAAAGAAACCTTCCAAACTCAACATATTTCAGAATCTAAACATACAAATTAAGAAATAATGCAACTTGACAATGCACTGAACTAAGGGATTACTTTGATGATTACATTTCCTCTTAGCCAATGAGCAGAGTCCTGATCTTTCAACAGCACAGTTTCACAGTCACAAAAAAATTGAAACTTGTGTTTTTCCTCAAAATATTATGAAAATTATGTAAATATAGTTATACATCAAAGGTGAAGAAAGACAAAAAATATGAATTTGTCAAGCAGCTGACAGCTAAAATAATTTTTGTCATCACTTTACAAGTTGAACTGAACTCTGAAACCTTTTTCTATGAAAATAATTCATAGATACCTGGAATGATTGATCTAATTAAGTCCTTTTCAAAATTGGAATATTTTGAACAGGGAATCAAAGAATTGAGGATGAATGTGTTTCACCTGAATAGGACTTAGTTTAGTTCTATTAAAATACTACTACTTTTTGTAGCTATATTGTCTTTCAGCTAAAACTTAAACTGTCCAGTTCCTTTTATTATAAAACTTCATAAAGACAGCAACAAAACCACTAAGTCTAAGAGGCCACAGTGAGACATCAGCAGAACAAATAAGAGAATGAAGAATATTTCTTTCAAGCCTGTCTTTTAACTATAATATTCTTAGTAGTCAAGTGTGCAGTCAAAAATACGGTAAAAAGAAACAACAAATAAAATATAGCCTGTTTTCCTAAAATGGAAATCAGCCTCCAATTTAAAAAAAATCTAAGGAGAAGGAACCAACACCAGAAGTAGACCAAGAAGGTTAAAACACTAGTAAAAATTATGGAATTATATCATTTTTGGATGAGAGTTATTGTGCCAAGCATTTCCATTGAACGATGCTACAACACTCTAATACATTCAAACTTTTTTAGGGCTCAAAAGCAAAACCCATACAAAAAACGTGCTCAGGAACCATGCATGCCATATCATCATATTATTAAATGGATAGATATCATTATTATTATTCAAAAATCAATTTATGCAAATGTCACTTCAGTATTAAACAGAGGACAATGAGGTTCACTATACTGGTCAGGTTTGGGTCATCTATGGAACTATCTTACAAAGTTTTACATTTAATTCTTAGAGTGATTATACCTCCCAATTTGCCTGAAACAGCACTTCTTGGTTTATGACTGTTGGTCTGGTGTAATTATTAATAGTCCCCATTGTCACTCTCTGATGTGTTCTAGTTTAGAAGATAAAGTATATAATTTCTCAACTAATATTCCACTGACTATATAGAAATATCTACTATTATCTACTAGAGAAAATATTTTCACTTTCTCCTTTATCCAAAGATTGTTCTTCTGACAACAGTACAAGCAGAGTATGAAACATTTTTTAAGCCAACATAA
The DNA here is from genome assembly GCF_000164805.1 of Carlito syrichta. NCBI lineage: Eukaryota > Metazoa > Chordata > Mammalia > Primates > Tarsiidae > Carlito > Carlito syrichta. Next base: position 15,124 of record NW_006992420.1, on the reverse strand, counting down.
CATGATATGATCACAGAGTATTATCACTCGCAATTCAGCTACCACAAATTTAACAAATTTAGCCCCTGATTCACATGCAGTAGAGTAATTTAACAGTCTCATACAATCTGACCGACTTCTAATAAATTATCTTTTTGTCATTACTCTTGACAGAAAGAGATTTCATTTAGAAGGCACATGAAATGTTCTACATAAAATGAAATGATATAATCACAGTACCACCTATTCCTAGTATAACTAACCTCGTGTGATTCGGTTGCTGTATGCTTTGGTGTTCAGGTAGTTGTCCACAGACCATTGCAACTGGCAAATTAATTTTTTTTTTTTTTACTCCAGAAAGCAGAAAGGCACTTGCTATCATTGTGTAGTGATGGAAGTTGTATTAAATTATATTGGGAGCCAGATATGATGCATGGACTGTGAACCTGATCTTGGTCTTGTCTGTTGGCCTTTGGAAACAATGTATCCAGAAAGATCAAAGCCCTTTTTTTTCCCTTTAACCCATAATATTCTGAAAATTGAGGTACTTCACACCCTACTATACAAGTGCCAGGTTGGCAGTTTGTATACGTAGAATTGTAGGGTTTTTCATGACCTTAACTATTCAAAGTATATTTCTGTATACACTGTGTATATTTCTGTATGTGACTCTAAAGCCATAAAAAGTATGTTTGCATATATGTGCATGCATATGTATGCTATGATCTGTGTTCATATGTATTGCATCCTTGTCTCCTAGTTCATTGTCTTCCAACAAGATACTGTGAATCATATCTATTATTTTATCTTCTGTGCATGGTCTTTTTTTTTTTAGTTGGAGTCACTCTTATCACCCAGGCTGGAGTGCAGTGGCACACTCAGTCTTTATATATCACCCACAACCTGGATTCTCAAGAACGATCTACTATAACAAAATGAGTAAGCCTAGTAAAATGTAATAGCTCTACTATATATATATATATACATATATATATATATATATATATATATATATATATATATATAAGGAATTTTACCAGCTCTTTTTAAGAATAATTTTTAATCAAAGCAATATGTATTTCCAAATCTCAAAATCCACTTGAAATCAAAAGGATCCCATTTTTATTCATCTTAGAAACAAACCAAAAGAAAGCACAGTGACAAGGAGGGTATAATAATGAAAAAGTAAGATCATTCTTTGATACTAATTTCTAAAAGACAATGACATTAATTCTTACATTTTAAAGGAAAATTTTGACAATTGATCTACTGACAGTAAAGATTAAATTTTACTTATATGGTTGAGGCAATATATTTGTCACAAATCATTTAAAACATTTCATCAATTAATTTCAGATATTTCACACATAGTTTTCACAAATAATTTTGGTAAAAGGGAGACTTACCTTAAATTATTAATCCAGCCAAAGTTTTAATTAAATGATTGTAAGTTAGTATTGAACTATAATTAAAATTTAAGTCCCTAAACATGAAATCATTTTTGAAAGGACAATACCAGAACATAGTTATGTAATTAATTTCTGTAATTGAAAGTTTGTAAAATTAAAAAGAAGTTTTAATTTATACAATAAAGTATGTGCTATGAACCCCTTGTGGTGTATTGCTTCATTATATGTAAAACAGGAGGACAAAAATAAGCAGCTGCTGAAATACATTCTTCTTTATTCTGCCTGTTTAGTTCTCTCAACCCTGACTGGCAGGAATCACAATCTCACAAATGTGCCAGTAGAAATGTGCAAAGTTAAGTGTCTCATTTACTTTTACTATGGTTTACTTTTACTATTTCTTGCTGTGCTGCTTTCAATACTCTGTGCCACAAGATTACCAGAAGCCTCAAATCCTTTTGTATTCAGTAAAGATGATTTTATATTGACCTTTTTATGTCCTTTATTGATTTTACTAATTAATTCTTCTGCCAACACTCCCAACCAAATCAATTCTGTATGCCTTCAGTACCTACATAGTTTAAATGTTAACATGATTTAGAATTTAAAGTGTCAGCTCATTCTAAATCATGCTACAACTCAGGTCTGCAAAAGAAATGGTGCCCTTAAATCTTTTGGACCAGTATATTCAGCCTGAGTGGTCAGTTTTACAATTATTTCCATAAAGTTTTGAACTAGACCTGGATTGAAATTGCTACCCATCTTGTTCAATATTACATCAGTCAAAAGACACAATACATTGGTGTGCTTCCCAATACAATTTAGGTTTCCTCCATTTAGAAAAGTGCAGTGATTCACCAATAATTTTACCCATAGATATTTGAAGATTGGAGAGTACCTCTAAGGGGCTGTTGACTGTGAGAAACAGAAAGAACTGGAACTCCAGCCTCAGTCAATATATATTTATCTTTCTGTTGGGACTATTACAACTGTGCAAGTAATGCTGACCTTGAAACTTCTAGTACAAAATGCACAGGAATAATGTTCCCTAAAGGAAAAATATAAAAATACCTAAATAGGATACCTAAATATAAAATATACATTCTTTAAAGATAAAAAGAAAGTATTGTGAACATTTAAAAACTTTTTAAAAGAATAGGCATATTATTTCTGTGATCTACTGGTTTAATTTTAAATATAAATCTAGGTATAACCTCATTAGACCAAAATCATAAAATTTAGAAGAGCAAAATATTTCTGATATTACCCAAAATTACTGATGTCAAAGAGCCTGATCTGTTTTCAGGTGAACTAATGTTATTTTTATTTCTCACAAAACCACAGTACTATAGATGTCTCAAAAATCATCATATTCCTTATTGACTACAGTTGTATCAAAACATACTTTTTATCTGGAAAAAATCTAAATGGTGGTATGCTGAAAATTTTTAAAATATTTTTTCATTTCATCTCAAGAAATATTTGCTTCAGAGGAAACTTTTTCCCCTCAATCAGCCGTAGTCTTCATTCTTATTAGGGGCCAATGGGATATATATATGTACACTTTCAGGGACTAACTAAGGCATCATTGAATATATAACAATTTGAGTGTGCTGAACAAAGGCCAGAAGTAATAAGTGAAGATGTAAACAACAATCTAAGAATTGGTTGAGTATCCTATTTAAATAAATAAGATATTTCAAGGAAAACAATGCTTATTTTTATTAAACAAATAGAAAATTAATGTATAGAGTTAATTGAAATTTAAAGAGAAATAAGGTTTTCTGGGAACAAACACATCTATATATTAGTGATAAAAATACATAACTTTCTATTTCTATAATTGTATTCTTTTGAATGTCCATACAGATACTTAGGGTACTACAAAAAGTTCTATGAATGGTAACAGAAACATGAATGCATAGTTTCTAAAAGTAAAATAAAAGCTTCCTATTATTAAATAATTGATGCATCTGTTGCATCGTGTGGGGTCACTTGCATGTCTCCCATTTGAATGTCATCTTTGTTACAAAGAAGGACAACCACTTGAGGAGGAGAGGAAGCTCTTTTGTGGGCTTGTCAGTATTTAAAATCTTTAGATTTCCTTTCACCCCAAAAATGATTACAAAACAGTCAACAGATACAACAGAAATCAAGAGAGACACAGATTTACTAATATATTGATAAAAAATATATTATCTAATTGAGAGATCTGACAGAACTCAAAATGTTAGGGAAAGAATTCCTTTATTAAAAAAGATTATCAACTAATCCTAAGACATGGAATCATCAAGCAAACCTTTATAAATACTTGTTTTCTCTGAGTGAGTACAACACCTCACTTGAGTTGACTTCTAAATTGATTCATACAATTTAACAGCAATCTAAATCTAGTTCCTCTTCAATGTTATTAGTTTATTCCATTTTTATTCTGCATCACAGAGAACTAGAGCTCTCTCCATTCCTTTCATTAGGTATCCCAACAAGATTAGTAATGTTCATATAAACCTGTTTTCCTCAGGATTGTTTGCTATTGTACAAAACTGTTTTTCCTGTGGCTGTTTGTTGATGCTGTTGTTGTTGTCTTACCTAAACTCTAGTTACTTGCAGACAGTAACCACTACAATAAACTCCACAACCTTATTATTTACTCTTCAGTTCTCTTTGAATCCAAGTTAAATTTTGTCATCCTTGACTTTTTTCTCATTTATTTCAAAATTCCATCTTCTGTTAAAATAGTATATTCACAGCACTATTCACAATAGCAAAGATATGGTATCAACCTAATGTCCTTCAATGGATGATTGGATAAAGAAAATGTGGAATACATACCCAATGTAATACTACTCAGTCATAAAACGAATGGAATGTGTCATTTGCAACAACATGAATAAAACTGGAGATCGTTATCTTAAGATAAACACATCAGACACAGAAAGACAGTATAATCTCACTTAAAAGTAAGAGCTAAATAATGTATACATCTGAACATAAGAGTGTGGAATGACAGACAATGGAGACTTGGAAGGTTGAAGAGGCGGGGGGGGTGGATGATGAGAAATTATTTAATGGGAACAATGTATGTTATTCAGGTGATGGATACACTAAATGTCCTGATTTCACCACTACATAATCTATACACATAACAAAATTGCACTTGTAATTCATAAATGTATACAATTTTAAGCATATGTAGAATAATAGGCATTATTTGAAGAAAAAATTGGAAATACACAGAGCCTTTTTATAAAGTTATTTTAACAAGAGCACAATAGAATTTAAGTTAGCATATTTTATCTTGTGCTTTAAAATCTCTTGATTCTGGGGAGTAGAAAGCTTAAAAATGCCTCTATTAGATGAAAATAAAAATACACATTTTGAAATGCATTTTTCTTACTGCTTCTACCATTTCCAAATTCATTTTCACCCCCATGGCTATGTTTCTTACTTCTCTCTGCTCAACCAACTCTTATTCATCTTTCATGGCTCAGCTTCTTTACAACTCACATTTTTAATAACAATTCCATTGAATAAAACATGTATTGAGGTTCCACTATGAACAAAACACTGTGATAAGCACTAAAGACAAATAAAATAATAGAAATATTGTGTTGGATTATTCTGTGCACAAAAAAGGGGGAAAAAATCAAGTTAACCATAGGGACTCGTGGAAAAGGTAGCATTTGAATTTGCCTTGAAATATTACAAGTAGAAATTTAAGCAGGGACCATTAAAGGGCTGACCTATAAAGCTAAAAGAACAGCATCAACATAGACAGTCAAGCAAGCTAATTTTTTAAGAACCTTGTTGTATCTACCACATATCAATTTCTTATCTAATCTCCTATAGCACTAGTTATCTATAGTACACAATTTTGTACTTACATGCTATTGGGTTGTTGTATATTCTAATTTTGTGTACATCTTGATCCCTACAAGAGACTATAAATTTTGTGAGTGCCAGTTGTCTTATATTTCTTTTTTTTCTTTTAATATTTTTTATTTTAAATATGTGGGGTACAATTCAGGGTTAGGTATACAAATGTTCATTATGCAGATACCCTTGTTGATAAGGTGTATCTCCCTTCCCCAGGCTGACTCCTACTACTGCCAAACCTGCTTCCCTGCTCCTATTGCCAATTGTCTTACATTTCTTTTTTTTTTTAATTTTTATCATAAATATGTGGGGTACAATTCAGGGTTAGGTATACAAACATTGATCATGCAGGTATCCCTGTTAATGAGGTATTTATGGAGAACATTAGAGAACAAAAGTAAGTTCATTTCTACACAATATTTGTCCCATTGCAATATATTTCTAACTTTCAGTCCTGCCTTTGGCAAAAGAAAATACCAGATCCTATAGCTAGAAGTTAAAAATATAATGTACCCAGTCAGTAGTCAAATTCTTTATACAACTTCGGAAAACATTCTCCCTTCTCTTGCAGGAGACCAGCATCTTCTGTGTTACCAGAGTTTGCATTTTTTAAAAAGTTGTCAGAGTGCTGCTAAAGTCACTAATACAGGTGGTAATAGATTGGTCCTTTATGTGGTATGTAGGATTTAACTGCTAAAGACTTAAGTAAAATATGATAATAGGCCAAGGAGCTTTCGCCAACACTTATACAGTGTCTTCATTTAACTTCACTAGGAGGTTCTTGGAAACTTCAATATTAAGCAAAACAGCATACAATGAAACCAATTTTACCATAGGCTAACTGATGTAAACAAGGGTTAAGTTTCCACAGCATATCTCTGACCACAAAAACATCCCCATACTTCAAAATAAAGATCAAAACACTTCTAATATTAAACATTGATGTAGCTATATATAACATTTAAGAAAGATTAGTAAAAACAAGTAAGATAATTTTTTTACCCAAGAATTCCAGTTCAAAGTCATGGGTGTCTGGAGCCTATTCTAGCAGTGCAGAGTGCAAAGCCAGAACCCACTCTGGCTAGGATGCCATTCCATCACTCACACACTCACATACACAACCACACTCAATCACCCTGGGACAACATAGACCTTCAATTAACCTAAGGTCCACCTCGGTGGGACCTGGGAGGCAATTACAGTACCCAGAAAAAAACCACACAGCAATGGGGAGAACGTGCAGACTCCACATAGACAATGGGCCCAGTCGGTAATCGAATTTTTTCTCATCCACATTATACAAAATGATGTTGAACGACACGACATTATTCAAGGGCCTGCTATACTTCCCTAAAGAGAACAGCAGTAGAGCACACCACGCAAATGTATGAGACAGCCTAACCACACTTTAAGCTTCACTCCTAGATGAAGTGTAGGTATTTATTTTGGAGCATTACTGTTTGGTTTCACAAGCTTATTCTAAAGAAAATGATCCTTATGATTACTCTACATTTGTCTCAGGTGGCTTTGAGAAACAAGGTAACTTCACACATGGTAATAACAGTCACTAAGGAGCACTTCTTACCACTAGTATAGTCTTAAGCCCTCAATCAAGCTTTACCTTGTAGTTGCCATGTGACACTGGTCAAGTTGCTTATTTTTTGTGTGTGCCTCAGCTGAAAAATGGTGATGATATTGCTTAGTTCAAAAGTTTTTGTGAGGCTTGAATTAGTTAATACATATAAAGTACTTAGAAGAGTTCCTGGCACATAGTAAGCGCTCAGTAAATATTAACTATTATTTACTATTACTACTTTTAATTTACACACTAAGTTTTCTCAAACAACTCAAGAAATTTGAGATTTTTTGCTTTTGTATTACATAAATAAAACAATTAAGGAAGTCTATTACATTATGGCCTATTGGCACAAGATAGAATGAACTTAACCCAGCTTTTTTCATCTACAAAGTTGAAATAACTAACCTCCTTATAAGAAATTTTTTTCTTGGGTTTTTTAGTCATCTTGGCAATTGTTCTCATCTACCACTGTTCTCCCAACTACAAATACGTACACATGAAAAATTAACACATAGTGACGACTTACTTTAGATTTCTTGGTATTATAATCATCAGAGAAATGAAAATCAAAACTACAATGAGATACCACCTCACATTGGGCAGGATGGCTATCATTAATTTTTTTTTAAACTGCAGAGAAAGGGGAACACTTCTACACTGTTGGTGAAAGTGTAAGCTAGTTCAACCTTTGTGGAAAGCAGCATGGCGTTTTCTCAAAAAACCAAAAATTGAGCTATGATATAATCCAACAATCCCACTTCTGGAAATATACCCAGAGAAACATAAAGCACTCTACCAAAAAGACATCTGCACATGTATGTTCATTGCAGCACAGTTCACAACAGCAAAAACATAGAACCAACCCAGATACCCATCAAACGTGGACTGGATAAAGAAAATGTGGTACATATATATAATGAATACCATGCAGTCATAAAGAAGAACAAAATCATGTCCTATGCATCATCATGGATGCAGCTGGAGATTGTTATTCTAAATAAACTATCACAGAAAATAAACGAATACCGCATGTTCTCACTCATGAGTCCTAGACATGGGGTACATGAGCATAAAGGCAGGAACAACAAATGCTGGGTACTGCTAAAGGAGATAAGTAGGTAGGGAGAGAGGCTAAGGGGAACACAACCACCCATGGGTACCATGTCCACTACCAAAGGGAAAGAGGGCTCACTAGAGCCCTGCTTTCATGCAATTTACTTATGTAGCAAATCCCCACATGTGCCTCACAATTCTAATTTTTTTTAAGGAAGAAACATTTTTGGTGTCAGAATTTAACTTAGCAGACTTCTGTCTACGCCATTTATGTAATGAACAGCTCTTTTATCTATATTAGCCATGCAGCCAATGTGTGGTGAGGTTCAGGTCTATAATGAATCGAACTATAACATTTAGTGCTAGAATATGAGAGGGGAGGTACTTGATAAAGTAAACCAGGAATGATTTTAAAACATTCAGAAAATGAAGTATGAAAAATGTCTATTTGGCATACTATTGCAATTACTTTCTTATAGTATTAATAGTACAAGAACATAGAGCATAATGGCTAAAAGGGATCTTAAGACCATTGATTCTGACCCCATCATTTTACAAATGAGGTAACTGAGGTCTCAACAATATTAAATGAATTGACCAAAGTCACACAGATAGCTGGCCTATGAAAAGATCTACAAATTCATCTTTGAGAGGTATTTTAATCTTTAGTCTTCATTTCAGGTACTGATTTTCAAGAAATTAAAGATAACATGAATGAAAAAGTCCAGGACAAATCAATAGCTTTCAAAACTTTCAGATTTCAAATTTTCAGATTTCATTTGCAAAATTTCATAAACATGAAATTACATAAACCCAAAATATATATTTCAACAGTCAAGACCATCTCCAGATGAGTATTCATAATTAAATAGACAATTATCTCAACAGACTTTTATATAAACATACATCTCAATAGTATAGGAGCTTCCAATAAATTAAATAAGGTTATGCTCACTTATCTCAAATTATTTTCTAGTACTTATTAGAATGTCTTCTAACATTTAGATATTGAATATTCATAAGTTGCATATGTGTACATATGTATACCCATCCACAGTAATAAATGATGTATTCTTTTAAACAATTAGAAATCCACTGCAGGCTAGTCATTGGTGTAAACTCATGATCATTTATCAATATAAAGATAATCAAACAATTTAAATGAATTGAGTTAAATCTAGCTTTAAATATTTAGAAAACGTAATGTTAAAAGTAGTACAGAAATACAGCAGAATAATTATTTCAGACTATTTAAATTACTTTTCATCCATAGACAATATTAACTATCAAAGAAAATAAAATTAGTTCAGTATTCTGTAAAACATTTCAAAGTGATAAATTTATATAACTGGCAAATAATAGTAACTGATAATTATATGGCACCCATTATGGGACAGGAACATGTCTTATGCACTAATGTATAATTTATTCTTCATAATTCCATAAGGGAGGAACTATACAGCATGTTAAGAAAAGTGAGGCACAGAGAAGTTAAGTAACATGCCCAAGGTCACATGCCTTGTTAGTGGCAAAACCAGTAACTAAATCCAGGCAGTCTAAGAATCTACACTATAAACTACTAGATTACACTGCCTCCAAATCAAGCTACAAAATTGCAAGTAATATATCGCATGAAAACTTGCATGAAGACATTAAATGGATAAAATTATAAACTGTAATATTATCAATTGCCATAATCTTAAATTGGTTTTAGAATGACAGTTTTGTAATAGCCTCCAAAATTATACAAGTCTAATCTCTCTATTCTACAAAGAAAGAAAGAAAGGCTCAGAAACGTAATTGCTTAAAATCATTATGTTAACTGTGGTTGTAGGAAACACCCTTGTTTTCAACACAGTTAAGATAAATTTAATATGAAAATGAAATGTAGTAAATTGATCCTAGAGCAATGCTTCTTAGTGTGGTCTCTGCAGCATCAGCATCACCTGCAAACTTGTTAGAAATGGAGACTGAGCACATCTACTGAATCAGTCTTCGAGGATTGGGGGCCCAGCAATCCGTGTTTTAACAAACCAGGAGATTCTGATGCATGATAAAGGTTGAAACCCACTGATTTTTCTCTAAACTCAAGTTATAGTTTTGAACAAGTTCATTCTGTTTCTTAAAATCCCTTCAGTTTTCCATGCAGAGTGAGAAAGTAACCCTTTTATTTACTCCCAAACACACACACACACACACACACACACACACACACACACCTGCATATACATACTATTTACATTTTGTCCATAAATAACATGACTATACTTATAAATATAATAACTAATAATTAATATTATTCACATAGCAACACAAACACATATCATATTGATGATGTTATTTATGTGTATTGTGTAGATAGCACTGCTATATCCCAAGTATGTTTACATTCCAATCTTCAACTATGTCTCCCTTTGAAAGAAAATATTTCCTCCACAAAATTTCCTTTTCAAAAGTGAAATGCTTCCTTTTTTTTCTTTGATCTCAGCATCTGTAGAATACATTTTAACAGACACCACTTCTTTCATAAGATGCAGAGTTGCTAGAACACAACAGGAACTCTAAGTACTGCTGACTGAAGAAATAAAGAGGCACAATTAACACTTTTATCATTTATTCTCTTTTTTTATAGTGTGTACAAATGCACAGACTCAACACTCAAAATGATGATTCAAAGATAGGCTGTGCCCATCAGATTACCATTATTCAGATAGTACTGCTTGAAAACCTAAAACGGTAATATTACTAGGAAGGTGATTCAAAGGCAGATAAAAATTGATAAGCAAACAAAAGGGGACAAAAGTGGTAACAATATTAGAATACAAAGGGTGACAGTCTTTTAGAAAGTTAATATAATATGCACCATTGGAGGTAAATATAGATGTTTCCTTAAAAGAAGGAGATCACTCCACTCTAGAAAGACTTGGGAGAATGTGTTTTACTGCTCATTTGTCCCACAATAGTGTCACCTATATGCATTCATTTATAAAAGGAACTGCTTCTAATAAAACATAGTAGTACAAGGAAATGCCACATCACTCTTCATAGTATGCACTGATTTTCTGTACATTTCAAGGTTGAGCTAATTGGTTTGAACTTTTAAGATGATTTTGACTCTAATGGCCACGGAGATTACCCACCTTCTCTCAACTCCCCATGTACCATTAAGACTGGAGATGTTAGTTACTTTCCTCTTGCTATCCTACCCCCAGGTTTGTCTTCATCAAAAATTATAAAGGATATTTTCTGCAGAGAGCTGAGAACTTGAGACTTCTTTTCCTTCACAAAAGAAATCAGTTGGTTCCGGTAAGATGGTGGCGGCATAGGTGGAATTGTGAGATTCTCCAAATGTGAGTTCCCAAAAAGACTCTTACTTTTCTTCCCCCACCCCTCTGCCCATAACCAGCCATACTGATCTGAGACCCGGGGACCCTCAGTACCACACAGGGCCAGATATTGCGGTTCCCGGCTGTGGCTGCTCCACTATACGTGACTCCCGCCCATGCAGGATTATCGGATCTCAGCTCCCTCCCTGGCTACATCATCTCGCCCAGCACCCAGCACCAAGCTGCCGGTCACCCAGGGAGGCTCTGGGCGCCCGCCCCTCAGAGATACCAGTTCCATTTCTGGCTGAAGTACCCTGTGAGGGGTCCAGGGCCACTCTCGCTGCTCACCACCTGCCTTTTGGAGCTTTAGAACTCTGGAGTTCTGGGTCCACCCTGGCTGAGGCACTCAGTGCATGACCCCATGCTTGTGTAAGGGAATAGCATATTTTAAGGAGGTGCTGTTCGGAGGCTCTCAGCTCCAGAGGAGGGAACTCCTGACCCCCTCCTCCACCCCAGCCCGCTGGTGGCACCCCGGATCCAACACCCAGCTGTGCAGCTGATCTCTGGTGCCTCCCATGTCACCACAGTCCATCATAGTGCTTGCCCAGGGACCCAGAGGAGCGGAGAGAAAGGATCCACGAAAGAGAAACTGTCACCTCAGCCATTCTCCAGACAGAGACTTGCATTGCCCCACCCATGAGCAGCATCCACCTTGTTCCTAAGGTAACTGCAAAACAGGAGACAGAGCCCCTCCCTGCTGATTCAGATAAAGGCAACTAAGTGTCACAGACCTCCCAGGCAGCAGGCTAAAAGAACAAATTCAAACTGCGAGTAAATCTAGCTCTCTGTAATGAAAGCAAAGGGGAGAGGCTGGGGATCAGAGGTGAAGAGACTTTAGACACTCAGGAAAGATTCCAGAGTTAGTCTGATTTCTTATATTGACTTTTGACTTTATCATTTTGACTGTTTGCTTTGCTCACTTTTGCTTGCTTTTTGACTTACACTATCTGTTTGTGTTAGGCAAAACACATCAAAAGGCATGATTTTATTGGTTTGTCTTTGTGTAGCTACCAGTATTCTTTAGGGACTTTTGCTTGCATTTTTTTTCACTTCTCTCTGGCCTTGTGTCTCTTTTACACCTGTTAGTTGGTATGTATGTCTGTTTTCCCTCTCACTCTTCTCTCTTTCTGACTTCCTATTGATTTTCCCCCCTCAATTATTTTCCTCTTTTGTACCTCCTTTTGTTCCAGGGACCAAACCTGCATACTGCTGCACGGACAGATTGTAAGGCAGTGGGAAATAGGTTCCAGAGGGCTCATACACCTGTTCGTGGATGCTAGAATCAGCATATAGATTCTGAATCACACCTTCCTCCTCAATTAAACCTCAAAACTGCAAAAAGTACAGCACATGCCCACACTCCAACCTCAAAAGTGAACAAAGCCAGAGGACCCTCATAAGGAAGAACAGCAGATTGCACAAGAAAAGCAAAAGCAACACCACCATCCCTGAAAAACAGAATTAAAGAAGGTGAGGGAAAGGGGGAGAGAGAGAAAAATCTACAGAAATGAAGAAAAACCAAAATAAGTATAGGTCTCTCCCAGACGCCTGGGAGGGCAGACACTAAGGAAACTGACTTCGGAATGCAAACAATGAAGAGCTTCCAGAATGACTGTTCTCAAACCACAAACCTAGATATCAAGACATTAATGGAGAGATTAAAAAGAATTGAAGAGAGACAAGAAGAAACTAGGAAGGAGCTAATAACTGAGATAACAGTAATGAAGAATACTGTGAATGAAATAAATAACAAACTGATAAGCATGGAAAGCAGAATTACCCAAGCAGAAGAAAGAATCTCAGAACTTGAGGACCAAAAAATAGAACTAACCCAAACTGTTAAAAACACAGAAAACAAGCTTAAAAAGACAGAACAAAACCTTCAAGAGATGAGCGATTACTTCAAGAGACCAAACCTAAGAGTAATTGGCCTTCCTGAGGCAGAAAGAGAGATAGAGAACACAGTGGAACAAACTTTCCATGAGATTACTCAAGAGAACTTCCCTTATCTAACCAGTGATGCAAAAATTCAAACACAAGAGATTCAGAGAATCCCTGCAAGACAACAAATGAGAAGACCAACTCCTAGACACATAATAATTCGCCCAAACACAGTAGGTATAAAAGAAAAAATCCTAAAGGCGGCAAGAGAAAAAGGCCAGATCTCCTACCATGGAAGACCAATTAGAATAGCAATGGATTTATCTACAGAAACCTTGCAGGCTAGGAGAGCTTGGAGCCCTATCTTCAAAGTCCTAAAAGATAAACAATTTCAACCAAGAATAACCTGCCCAGCCAAGCTAAGCTTCATCAGCGAGGGAGAATTAAAATCTTTCCCAGATATCCAATCCCTAAGAACATACACTGCCACCAGACCACCTCTACATGAACCACTTCAGAAAGTACTAAACACAGAAGAAAAGGAAAAAAGAACAACATTCTTCACAAGAGTACAGGAAAAAGAATAAAATACACATGAACTAACTCCAAAACCAAAAGAAAGACAAAAAACTAAGTGGAAGAACAACTCTATAAGAACTGTATGATAGGGATGAACTCTCACATTTCAATAATTAGCCTGAATGTGAATAGACTAAATGCACCACTGAAAAGACATAGAGTGGCAAAATGCATAAAATAGCACCAGGCAACAATATATTGCCTTCAAGAGATCCATCTCAGCTGGGCTCGGTGGCTCAGCCTCTAATCCCGCGCCTTTGGGAGGCTAAGGTGAGTAGATTGCCTGAGCCCGTGGGTTCGAGACCCGCCTAGGCAGCGAGACCTCATCTCTACAATAAATCAAAAAATCAGCCGGGTGTGGTAGTGCATGCCTGTAATTCTGGCTACTCGGAAGGCTGAGGCAGAAGGATCGCCGGATCTCAGCAGATTGAGGCTGCAGTGGCCGGGAGCAGCCACTGCACTCCAGTCTGGGCAACAGAGTGAGACTCTAACACAGAGACACAGAAAAAAAGACCCATCTCACTATAAAGGACAGGCACAGACTCAAAGTAAGAGGATGCTGCTCTTCCTTGTGAGGGTCCTCTGGCTTTGTTCACTTTTGAGGTTGCATATTTTTAGGTGAATGGAACACAAAGAAAGGAGCAGTCGCGATCCTAATTTCAGATAAAATACCATTTAAGCTATCAAAAATTTAAAGATACAGAGGGCCACTACACAATGATAAAAGGTTCACTCCATCAACAAGAAATATCTATCCTAAACAAATATGCACCCAATATAAAAGTGCCAACATTCATAAAGCAGCTTCTAAGAAAACTAAAGAAAGATATTGACTCTAACACCATCATAACTGGGGACTTTAATATTTACAACCCTAGACAGATCATCAGAACAAAAAATTAGCAATGAGATCCGGATCCTCAATGTGACTCTTGACCAAATGGAATTAATCACTACCTACAGAACATTCCATCCAAAGACCACAGAATACACATTCTACTCATCACCACATGGAACGTATTCTAAGATTGACCACATACTTGGCCTTAAATCAAGCATAAGCAAATTTAAAAGGACCCAAATTTTACCATGCACCTTCTCAGACCACAGTGGAATAAAATCAGGGGTATTCAAATAGGAAAAGAGGAAGTCAAGTTATCTCTCTTTGCAGATGACATGATTGTGTACCTTGAAAGCCCAAGAGAATCTGTCAGAAACCTCCTTACACTGATAAAGGCCTTTTGCAAAGTCTCAGGATATAAATAAATTTGCAAAAGACAATCACATTTCTTTACACCAATAATAAACAAACAGATACCCAAATAAAAGGCACAATTCCATTCACAATAGCCACAAAAAAATGAAATACCTTGGCATCTTCCTAA
>NW_006992419.1:0-1359 GCF_000164805.1 Carlito syrichta | reverse complement strand
GAAATGCATGTGCCACCACCCTCGGCTCATTTTTTTGACTTCTTGTAGAGATGAGGTCTTGCCAAGGTGCCAGGACTGGTCTCAAACTCGGGGGCTCAGGTCATCCTCTTCTCTCGGCATCACAGAGCACTGGGATGACAGGCGTGAGTCCCTGCACCTGGCCTCCACACCACTCTCAGGGACCCACCATCAAGCCTGATCCCTTCTGATGACCCAGGACCCTAGAGAGTGCAGCTGGAGTCCCCCACCAACCCCTTCCCAGGGGGAGTCCTTGGCACAGGGACATGTCTCCACTGGGGCACCCACACCTCTGCCCTACACATTCCCCAGGGCCAACTCAATCATTCCTCCCAAGGACTGCCTTGGGGAATGAGAGGGTGTGGCTCTCAAACCTTCTGGGGTGTGATGACCAGGCAACTCACACCTGTCTCCTCCACAGTCAGGAAGGTTGAGACGGGAAGATGGCCAGAGACTGAGAGCTCGAGACCAGACAGGATAACTTAGCAAGCCCCAACCATGAGCTCAAGTAAAACCCAAAAAACTTTAGGTGAGGTCAGGCCTCAGCAGGAGGATTGCCTCCATCCCAGAGTTTAAGATGAGGCAGGAAGACCATGATCTTGAACAATGGAAAGCCTGTGATCCCACCAGTTTGGGAGACACAGGTTGAGAGGAAGACCAGAGTAGGGCAGTTTGAGAGCAGCCTGGGCAACCTAGTGAGGAAAGAAAAGAAAGAAGGAAAGAAAGAAAGAAAACAAGAAAGAAAGAAAACAAGAAAGAAAGAAAACAAGAAAGAAAGAAAGAAAATCCATTCTCCTCCACACCTTCTGCCCTCAGTTCTTCAGCCCCTCATGTGAGAGTCCCCCAAACTTGACACCTTCCAGACCAAAACCCCCCGAATGGCTGCCCCCGAGTTGGTGCAGGAGTTCCCAGGGCTCCCTGGCCATATTTCTGCTGACTTTCCTCTACGAGTTTTTAAATGTGCCCAAGGCAGGCCAACCCTCCCACTCGGCAAGGAGGACTTCCACCAAGAAATGCCAGGGAAACATCTCTCACCCAAAGACATTTCTTCCCTCCCAATCCCATTTTACCTGACTCTGAAGCCAGTTGCCCTGTGAACACAGCACATGCAGTTGAGAATCTCTGTATGATTCTGATGTTTTTGGAGACAGGGTCTGGCTCTGGGGCCCAGACTGGTGCCCCAGGACATGACCGTCATTAACCACCATCCTCGAAATTGCAGGCTCTGGCAATCCTCCAGCCTCAGACTCTGGCGTGGCTGTGACAAACGTGCTCCAGGCAGGCCTTGGGCTCCTGCATGCTCTGGGTGGACCTTGGCTCCTGTGCTCCAGGCAAGCTCCC
>NW_006992418.1:0-317 GCF_000164805.1 Carlito syrichta | reverse complement strand
TCTAACAGTCTGGTGTACTTCCCAGTCATTCCCGATCTGCCATGGGTTTATTTCCCTGTTTCAGAAATGACGAGAGATGTATGATCTCCACCGTCTCGCAGCTGCCATCACCCTAGAAAAGGTCACGGCCAAAGACAGAAGGGCCATCCCGTAGAGGAGTCAGAGTCATGTAGCTCCTGCTCCTCCAGTGTTTGAGGCGCTAAGGGACCCAGGGAAAGCATCCCGAGGCATGTCCCGCTTACAGGAACTGTTTGTGGACCTTGCCTCTGTTTACCTTTTGCTCAGTTACATAATGGCACACCCTCGAGGGGCTCAGG
>NW_006992417.1:0-319 GCF_000164805.1 Carlito syrichta | reverse complement strand
GGGATTGGAAGAATTGACAGGAATGGAATGGAGTGGAATGGAATGGAATGGAAGGGAGAGGAAAGGAATGAGAGGAATGGAATGCAATGGAAAGGAATGGAGAGAAATGGATTTGATTTTTATGGATTGGAATTGAATTGAGGGGTATGGAATGGAATGGATAGGAATGGAATGGAATGGAATTGAGTGGAATGGAGGGGAATGGAGAGGAATAGAATGGAATGGAAGGGAGAGGAAAGAAATGGAGAGGAATGGAATGGAAGGGAGAGGAATGGAATGGAGAAGAATGGAAAGGAGAGGAATGGAACGAAATGTGATG
>NW_006992416.1:0-379 GCF_000164805.1 Carlito syrichta | reverse complement strand
ACTGATTTGTTTTTATAGGGGCATTACACAATAACAATTTTTTTAGACACAAGACTGGTTAAAATATGGATGAAATAAGCCCTAACAGAGACTTATATCTATTATCCCATCACTTTATTAGGCTCTGGTTGGAGGATTGTTTGAATCCAGGAAGCCAATCCATCCTAGGTAGCATATTTCTGCAAAAATAAAAAAAGAAAGAAAGAAAAGAAAAAAATTACTCCTTGTGGTAGCATGTAATGTAACTGTGTTACCAAGTATTCAGGAGGTTGAGGGGAGATGATTCCTTGAGTGCAATAGTTAGAAAATGCAATAAGCCATCATTGTGCCACTACACCCCAGTCTTGGAGGTTGCGGGGATTCTGCCCCTGCAGAGATC
>NW_006992415.1:0-478 GCF_000164805.1 Carlito syrichta | reverse complement strand
TTGTTTGTTTTTTGTTTTAGTTTTTTTCTCTCTTTCTGTTTTTGATAGTGTTTTTGTACTTTCTTTGTTTCTGTTATTTTATAGATTTTTTAAGACTTCCTGTTTGTGTAAGGGAAGAGTATATCAGTAGGGAGGTTTTTGTCAGTTTGTGTGTTTTTATGATTGTCTGTATGTTTTAGTTTTTTTTTTTACTCTTTTCTGTCTCTGTGTCTCTTTTCATTTGTTAGTTGGTACATCTGTGTGTTCCCTCTTACTCTTCCTCTTGCCCCCCCCCACTCCATTTTCCATTCTTTTCCCTTTTCTTATCTTATTGTGCTTTCAGGAAGCAAACCTATACCCCACTGCATGGACAGATTGTAAGGCAGTGGGAAGTGGATTCCAGGGTGCCTACATGCCTGTCAGTGGATACTGGGATCTGCAGATAGAGTCTGATATACAGCTCCCCCTCAATTAAATCTCAAAACTGCAAAAGGTACAG
>NW_006992414.1:0-2888 GCF_000164805.1 Carlito syrichta | reverse complement strand
TCTGCCTCAGCCTTCTGAGGAGCTGGAACCACAGGTACATACCACTATGCCACGCTAATTTTCTATAAATTGTAGAGATGAGGTCTTGCCAAGTTGTCCAGGCTGGTCTCAAATCCCTGTGCTTATGCAATACTCTCACCTTGACTCCAAAGTGGTGGGATTGCAGGTGTGAGCTACCACACCTGGCCTGGTTGAGTGGATTTTTAACAGGTAGAAGTAATTATTAAAGATAGACCAGTTGATGTATCTGTTGGCTGCTTGCATGTTCAAAGGGTCTCCTTTTGCATGCTCAAAAGGAGACCCTTTTGAGAGTGTCTATTCATATATTTTGCCCGCTTTTTAATAGGGCTGCTTGTTTTTTTTCCTTTTGGCACTTGTAGATCCTGGATGTTAGGCCTTTGGCAGATATACAGTTGGCAAATATTTTTCCCATTCTGTGGGCTGTCTCCCTGCTCTCTTGATTTTTTTTTTTTTGCTTTGCAGAAGCTTTTCAATTTGATGAGGTCCCACGTGTCTATCTTATCGCTTATCTCATGGGCTTTTGGGGTTTTGATCAGGAATTGGTTGCTTATTCCAATTTCCATAAGAGTGTTTTCTGCATTTTCTAAGATTCTTATAGTTTGAGGCTTTACATTTAGGCCTTTGATTTATTTAGAGTTGATTTTTGTGTATGGTGATAGGTAGGAGTCCTGTTTTATTTTTCTGCATGTGGTCATCCAGTTTTCCCAGTACCATTTACTGAATATGTTCTTTTCTCCCTAGCAGTTGTTGGTGGAGCCTTTGTTGAAGATGAGTTTTTTGAGAAATTGAGGTTTTGCTTCTGGAATCTCTAACCTTTCCATTGGTCTGTATGCCTGTTCTTGCACCAATATCAGTCTGCTTTGATTAATGTAGCCTTATAGTAAAGTTTGAAGTCTGGAAGTGTGATACCTCCTGCTTTGTTTCTTTTGCTAAGGATTGTTTTGGCTATTTGTGGTCATTTATGTTTCTGTATGAATTTCTGTATTGTCATTTCCAGGCCTGAGAAGAATGATGTTGGTAATTTAATGGGTATTACCTTGAATCTGTAGATTGCTTTGGGTAGAATGGATATCTTAAAAATGTTGATTCTTACAATCCATGAACACGGAATATTTTTCCATTTGTTTGAATCTTCTTTGATTTCCTTGAGCAGTGTATTGTAGTTTTTGTTGTAAAAGTCTTTCACTTCTCTGGTTAGGAAGATGCTGAGGTATTTCATTTTTCTATGCTTATTGTGAATGGGATTATGTTTTTATTTGGTTTTCTGCCTGTTTATTGTGGTATATAAGAATGTGACTTTGGCATGTTTATTTTTATACCCTTAGACTTTGCCAAAGTCCTTTATCAGTGCAAAAAGATTTTTGACAGATTCTCTTGGGGTTCAAGATGTAGAATCATAACGTCCATGGAGAGAGATAACTTTTCCTGTTTGGGTACTCCTGATATCCTTCTACTGTCTGATTGCTCTAGCTAGGACTTCCAACACTATGTTGAAAAGGAGGGGCCAGAGTGGGCAACCTTGTCTTGTTCCTGTTTTCAGAGGAAATGCTTCCAATTTTTGTCCTTTTAGCAATATCTTGGCTGTGGGTTTATTGTAGATGGCTCTTACTATTTTGGGGTATGTTCCATCTATGTTTGAGGGGTTTGAGGGGTTTTATTAAGAAGGGATACTGGATTTTATCAAAAGCTTTTTCTGTGTGTAGTGATATAATCATCAGAGAAATGCATATCAAAGCCACACAGAGATACCACTTTACTCCAGCCAGGATGGATATTATCAATAGCTCAAAAGACAATAGGTGCTGGAGAGGATGTGGAGAAAAGGGAACACTTCTACACTGTTGGTGGGAGTATAAACTAGTACAACCTCTGTGGACAACTGTGTGACAATTCCTAAAAGATCTAAAAAATGACCTGCCATACAATCCAACAATCCCCCTTCTGGGAATATACCCGGAAGAATTCAAATTGTTCCATGAAAAAGATACCCACGCATGAATGCTTATTGCAGCACTATTTACAATAGCAAAAACATGGAACCAACCATGCTTCCCATCAAAAGTAGACTTGATAAAAATAAATGTGGTACATATACACGATGGGAAATTACGCAGTGATAAAAAGGGCAAAATTATGGACTTTGCAGCAACTTGAATGAATTTAAAGTCTATCATACTCAGTGATCTATCACAGAAACAAAGAACTGAGTACCAAATGTTCTCACTCATAAATGGACCCTGAACATTAATCAAAATACTATAAGCAAGGGATTGGCAATAGTAATATCCTGCCAGATGAGGAAGGGGAGGAGTACATAACATCAATAAGGGTACCTAATCTCAAATCAGGTGAAGTAGGGACCAAAGGGAGGCCCAAACTTTACTTTTTTGATGACCACTTATCTACCTAATCCTGACTTGTACCCCACATTTTTAAAAAAAAGAGTCATGACCCCAGGGGAAAGTCTCTTGAAGACAGTATAAATGGGAATTCAAAAAGGAAGCAGGAAACCTGAGCAGAATTATTAAAGACTTTGTATAAAGCCAAAAAACAAAAAAAGGAAAAAATTGAGTCAGTTTGTGTAAGCCATGCTTGTAGTAAGGGCAGCATAAAGTGATGATGATGTATTCCAAGGAAACAAGTGTGGCAAGAGATGGAAGATTCTGTCCTCTTAGACAGAAGCAGTTGCTGCCTAGTGGCCCCAACACTGAGTAGAAGTCAGAGGATGTGTCAGTGTCATGGTTCTGCCACTGACAAACTATGGAAACTTGGAAATAAGTATTGATCCTCTTTGAATGCCAGTGACCTGATTCCTAAAAAGTGGTACTCTTGTCTACCTTGTAGGTATGTGTAATGAACAAATGTGG
>NW_006992413.1:0-366 GCF_000164805.1 Carlito syrichta | reverse complement strand
GCAACCAAGCTAGCCAGATATACAGCCAGCTGACTTAAATTGGTGTCATAACTAGCAAGTCAGCTGACTAGCAGGCTGACTTAACTTGCTAGCTACCTAGCTAATCAGCTGTCTATTGAGCTGACTTAACTAGGTTACTCAATTAACTACCTAACTGGCTAGCCAGCTGACTTAACCAGCTAGCTATCCAGCTAGGCAGTTGGCTAGCCAGCTCACTTAACTTGCTGACTTAACTAGCTAGCAAGCTAACTTATCTAGCTGACTTAACCAGATAGTTTTCTAGTTTGCCAGCTGACTTAACTAGCTGAAATAACTAGCGAGCCACCTAGCTGCCCATCTGACGTAAATAGCTTTTTAACTATCTAG
>NW_006992412.1:0-8278 GCF_000164805.1 Carlito syrichta | reverse complement strand
CACTTAACTGTACCCCACAAAACCATAATAAAAAATACTGATTAATGAAAAAAAAAAAAAAAAAACTACACTGAGATACCACTTAACTTCAGTCGGAATGGCCATTATCAATAACTCAAAAAATAACAGATGTTGGAGAGGGTGTGGTAAAAATGGAACACTTCTGAACTGTTGGTGGGAGTGCAAACTAGTACAGCCTCTGTAGAAATCAGTGTGATGATATCTGAAAGTTCTAAAAATCAACCTTCCATATGACCCTGCAGTCCCCCTACTGGGAATATACCCGGAAGACCTCAAATCACTCTCCAAAAAAGATACCTGCACACATATGTTTATCACAGCATTGTTCACAATAGCAAGGTCATGGAACCAACCTCGCTGCCCATCAAAATGGGACATGATTTTTAAAATGTTGTATGTATACATGATGGAATGTTACGCAGCCATAAAGAAGAACAAAATCATGAATTTTGCAGCCCCCTGGATGGAATTAGAGTTATGATACTGAGTGATCTTTCACAGAAACAAAGATCTGAGAATCACTCATAAGTGGACCTTGAACAACTACCATAATACTGTAAGAAAAGGATTGACAGTGGTGGGAGGCTATGGGGCAAGGGGCAGGGAGTTGGGATTAATGGTATTCGGTATCTGCCTGGGGAAGGGAGGGCACACCTCATCAACAAGGGTACTTTCTCAATGGATATTTGTATACCTAACCCTTAACTGTACCCCACCATTTAAAAATAATTTTTTTATAATCAATATTTTTTATTATGATATTGTGGGGTACAGTTAAGGGTTAGGTTTTGTTCAGGCACCCTTGTTGATAAGAGGTGTTTCCCCATCCCCAGACAGATATTTGCTACCGTTAATCCCATCTCCCTCCCCCACCATAGTTTCCCACTACTGTCAGTCATTTTCTTACCCTGAAGAACTCAAATCACTCTATAAAAAAGATACCTGCACACGTATGTTTATCGCAGCGTTGTTCACAATAGCAAGAACCTGGAAGCAACCATGCTACCCATAAAAAGAGGACTGGATTTTTAAAATGTGGTACATATACACGATGGAATACTACGCAGTCGTAAAAAAGAACAAAATCATGAATTTCACAGCAACCTGGATGGAACTAGAGTCTATAATACTGAGTGACCTCTCACAGAAACAAAGATCTGAGTATCACATGTTCTCACTCATATAGTGGACCTTGAACATCCAATGTAATACTATAAAATAAATTTTTTAAAATTAAAAAATATATAAAATATTAAAAATAAATAAAATAAAATAAAAACAATGTCAATCATCCTGTGGGGGAAAAAAGAACACTTAGGGCCTTATAAGACACCCAGATAATCCAAAATAATCTCCTCATCTCAAGACCCATCGGCAAAGTCCCTTTTGTCATGAAAGGGAACATCCACAGACTCCTGGATTACAACTTGGATGTCTTTGGAAGTCATTATTCAGCCTGCCACATTGCCTCTCTCTTGCTCACCAAGACCTGGAGTTTTTCCCTTTATAGAAGTCCCCTGTTGCAAACAGCCTTTCTCAATACCCTCTCAAGACTCTACTTCCTCAAAAGGCCTCACAGACTGCTCCCAATCTTCTCATTCCGTCTCTTCCTTAGCTGGAAGTTCTGCACTGGATTATGTTGGTGCCATCTGGGGGGGGCAGGGCATCACAGCAGGTATGTGTCCAACAGAAATTCAATCAAATCCCAAATGCATTTTAAAAATCTCTAATAGCCTTGTTGAAAATGGAAAAAGAAACATGGGAAATTAGCATCAATAACAGATTTTATAGACTCCAATGTATTCAGGACATTTTCAATTAAATACATAATCAAAAAAGTAATGAATTGTTTTATATTCTTTTATTCACAATAGGGCTTTGAAATCTTGTGTGTATTTTACTCTTGCAGCATCTCTGAATTCAGAGCAGCCACATTTCAAGTGCTCTAAGGTAATATGAGGTGAGTGGCTACTATTGTAGACAACACAGCTCTAGACGTTTGAGAGAAAGAGAGAGGCTGAGACTGAGATGCAGAATGTGGGAGAGGTCCCTTGAGTAGGGAGTGGTAGATGACGAGGGGAGGAGTTGGCTCAGCAGACGTGAGTCTGTTTGGTTTGCAGTGCCAGGTTCTGGCTTGGGGAGAACAGGAGGTGCAGAGCAACAGAACTGGGTTTGAGCCCCACCCCTACTGGCCAATCCTGAGGAGGCCTCATGTTTTGGGGAACTTCATTTCATTGATCTGTGAGGTGTTGCCACCAGGGGGTTGAATACACCAAGACATTCGAAACCCCCTGCCCAAGCCGGGTGATGTACATGCCTGGAAGGAGTGAGCTTCTCTGATGATTATCTTTATTGCTTTCCTTATTTTCTTTCTTCAGTATACCCAACATTTCAACAACACTTAGCACATAACAAGTGCTCAGTGAGTATTTGTGGAATGAATGAGAAGCATAGCTCTAGGACAGAGAGTACCAGAACCTGGCCCCTAGCCTCAGAGTCACTTTGCTTTCTGGCTGTCATTTTTTGAGCCTGGTTTCCACACCAGTACTGTGCCAACCAATTCCAATGAGTTATTTTTTTAATCTTACCACAACTCTGAATGAGAGGAATTATAATCATTTCTATTTCCCCATGAATAAATGGAAGCTCAGAGAAGTGGTCACTTGGTAAAGAAACAGACCATAGAAGCTTGGCCATCAAGTCTCTGATCTATGACTCACAAAAACACAGCTATTCAGTCTTCTGAGTTTTTCCTCATGGGGATTCAGACAAACAGTCCCTTGACCTTAGAGCCAAGGAAACCAACACAAAAACCTTGGTCAGGACCCTAAAAAACACAAAGCATCTGATGCAGTCTTGGTAGAGGTATCTGTTTGTGCTCAGATTGAGGTAGTGGCTGATTTCAGAAACGAGTGTGTCTGAGTGCTTGGCATGATGCATCAGCAGAAACCCACTCCACCCAGACACATAGCCTGTGCTGAGTTTGACAAGCCACCTCACTGCCTTTCTGGTCCTGCTCCCCTAGGGCCGAAAAGAAACACCTGGCGTTAACAAACCCCCCTGTTTGCACACATGAGATGGGCCTTCACTCGCCTCCCACAAGCACAATCAAGCTGTAGAAAAACACACATGGCAACTTCCCCCAAATCCATCCTAGTCTGAGTTCCATCCTCCCACCCTCAGACCAACATCCTGAGCCAGGTCTTTGATACAGCCCTCTCACTCCAGCCCTGCCCATCTTTCTCCACAGCTTGTTTCAGGGCCTCCTGAGCTTCCTCCCACCAGGCCCTTCTGTCCTCCCCTTAGCTCTGCCTTGGTCCAGCCCCACCAGGACTGTCTAGGACCATACTCAACAGCACATTTTCATCAAAATGGATCCACATGCCATAATATTTGCACTTTAAAATAATGTAATATATAATTCAAGGACACTAAAGGTGTATAAGCAGCACCACTAATTCCAGAACATTTTATTCAACTCAAAAAGAAACCCTGTACCAATCCAGCAGTCACTCCTGACTTACTCCTCCCTAGTCCCTAACATTCACCCATGTACTTTCTCTATGGATTTGCCTATTTAATATAAAGAAAATCTTGTGATATCAGGCCTTTTCTATATGACTTCCTTCACAAAGCAAAATGTTATCACGGTTCATTTCTAAGGTAGTCTGCTTTAGTACTTCACCACTTTTTATGTCTAAGAACATTCCATTTATTATATATAATAAGTATGACATAATGTTTATCCAGTCAACACCTTGTAGATATTTGACTATTTCCATTATATGATTATTATGAGTAGAAAATTCTGCTAGGTACATTTACATATAAGTTTTTGTTTTCAATTCTCATGGATATGGTCCTGGGAGTGGAATAGCAAGGATCTATGTAGGCACATTCTGAGGAGCCACAACACTGTTTTACAAAATGTTAAATTCACAGGAACAATGCACAAGGATTATAATTGCCTCAAATTCTCATCAATACCTATTTTCCATATTTTGGGAGTATAACCATTCTAGTGGCTATATAATAGTATCTCATTGCAGGCTTAATTTGCATTTTTCTAATGACTAACAATGTTGTTGTTTTTTTTTTTGTTTTGTTTTTGTTTTGAGTTGGAGTTTCACTCTGTTGCCCAGAC
The DNA here is from genome assembly GCF_000164805.1 of Carlito syrichta. Classification (NCBI taxonomy): domain Eukaryota; kingdom Metazoa; phylum Chordata; class Mammalia; order Primates; family Tarsiidae; genus Carlito; species Carlito syrichta. The sequence continues at coordinate 4,113 of NW_006992412.1, read as the reverse complement.
TGGAGTGCAGTGGCACGCTCCTGACCACCGCAGCCTCAATTTGCTGGGTTCCGGATTATCCTTCCACCTCCGCCTTCCAAGTAGCTAGAAACTACATGCGTGCCGCTACCACGCCCAGCTAATTTTTTTTATTGATTGTAGAGATGAGGTCTCACCAAGATTCCCAGGCAGGTCTCAAACCCTCAGACTCAGGCAGTCCACTCACCTCAGCCTCCCAAAGCGCGGGATTACAGCCTGAGCCACCAAGCCCGGCTTAACAATGTTTTGATGGCTTATTTTAAGTCATCTTGGCCGGGCTAAAAGATGCCAGGTAGTTGGTAAATCACTGTTTCTGAATATGTTTGTGAGGGTGTTTCTGGAGAAATTAGCATTTGAATCTATAGTAAAGAAAATGTGAGTAAAGAAAATCTCTCCAAATGTGGGTAGGAATCTCCCAATCTATTAAGGGACTGGATAGGATGAAAAAGAGAATAAAGGGCAAACTTACTTCTGTTTTAACTGGGAATTGCATATTCTCCTTACCTCAGACATGGGACATTGTCCCTCCCGGTCCTCAGATCTTCATACTTGGACTGAATTACACAAGTGGTTTACTTGGTCCTCCAGATTTCAAATAACAGATCATGGGACTTCTCAGCCTTCATAATTGCTTGAGATCATATATTTACAGCATATATATATATGTAAAATATATACATACTATATGTGTATATAATATTTACATATATCTCACATTCATTCCGTTTCTCCAAACATTCTTTACCAATACAAAAGTTGAACATCCTTTCAGGTACTTATTGTCTTATTGACTTGCATTTCTTCTTTGCAAAAATCCTACTTAAGTCATTTGCCCATTTTGTATTTTGATTATTTATCATATTGTTCAGTTGCAAGATTTCTTCATATATTGTGGATATTAAGCCCTTATAAGAAATAAAAGGGTAAAATGCCAAAATATAAAATTTATGAAGTAATATTAGCTAAAGAGTGGCTATTTTTTCCTAGTCGCTTCCTCCCAGCCACAGCTCTTGATCCATCTAATTCAACCTCCACATGGCAGTTGGAAGGACCTTTCTTTTTACTTACTTGTATATAATTTATTTTCTTGTTATTTTAAAGATGTGGGGTACAATTCAGGGTTAGGTATACAAGTGGTCATTATACAGGTAAAGTTTGGGCTTCACTTTGGTCTCCACTTCACCTGGTTTGAAATCAAGTACCCTTATTGATGAAGTGTGCCCCCTTTTCCCTGGTAGTTTCCCACTACTGTCAACCCCTTTCTTATAGTATTGTGATAATTATTCAGGGAGAACAACTGCATCTTTGAAAGTCCATTCTCCTTAGCAACTAACCGCTGGATGCTGCCCTGGAGATGCTGTGCTTTCATTGTGTCTGGCGCCCCCTTTCTTCACTGTGGACTTCTGCGCTCCTGAAGATTGTTTTCTTGTGGCCCTCTCTCTATGTTGAAGCCTACATACCCCTACCTGCATCAGATGACCTTCATCACTCCCAAAGCATCCCCAGAGGCTGCACCGCCTCCGAGTGTGGGACCTGCAGAATCTGACTGGGGACTCTACAAGAGACACACTGTCCAGGATGACGTCATTCCAGGACCCCAAACACGTGAACACACTCATTATGTCTTCGTAGGAATCAGTGATTTCATTTATGAAGTACTGAATTTCTAATGAACAATATGACTATTTCTATTAGATGAGGCACACATATCTCTGACAGATAAATTAGTGACCTGTCCAAAAATCAGTCACCACCAAGTTGAAAGCAAAATCCACTTTTCATTTCAATAAAGCTTCTTATAGTTCTACTGGGAAAAACTGTTCTAGTTTTACACAACCAGATTGTCAAGCCACTGTTTAGAAACAGGGTTGCCTATTTCCTAAAATAAAAGATGTGTGGTGACCAGCAGGGTGGTTGTGCTGTAATGACTAATGAGAAATGTAGCACCATGTATAAATACATTCGGATGCAAATAGAATTCAGTCTTTGCTTCCTCAATTGGTTCCACACCAGGTCCATCAACAACCACCAGCCAAAAACTTTCAATCTTAACTCTTTGATTTTAGAATCATATCGCCAACTCTGCCACCAGGAGAATAAGTCACAATTAAAATTGAATAAATGTGTTACTAAGCAGAGAGAGGCCTTACTGTCTTTTACTCTGGGTTTTTCTTTGCATGGGTTGCCCAGGGTTTCTGGTTTGGACAACGAGAGTGGATAGGGACTGGATGGGAGAGAATCCAGTGAGTAGGGCAGGAGATGGACATTGGTGTGGGGAAGGAAGCAGAGGGACTTCAGCCTGGATGGGATTTAAAAAGTGGGCTTCTGAGGGTGAACATCAAGCAACTGAAATCACACAGTCCAGGACAGAATATGGGAGTTTTTCTCATCAGAAACAGTATCTTCACTCTTCCTATTTTACTGTTGAGTTGTTTGCAGTTACTCAGAAGGGAATTAAAATTCCTTCTTTTTGTATAGGCTTTTATGAAATCAGACCCATTATCCAAGATAATTTTGTGCTTTTAACACAGAAAATACCAAATTCCACTTTGACAGCAATCAAGACTGTACAAAAAGGAGAGCTGTTCCGTATTGACTTCATGTGATATTTGGGACATTTTCTTAGATTTTGGCCTAGAGAAGAAAAATGTATAAAGTACTTTTGGGTACAGTATGCAACAACTAAAAAAATTAATTCACTAAGCTCTCATTTCCAAAATCCAGATGGATAATGGCAGATGCAGAAGATACTGTAAACATCATCCACTGTAGCCCTGTCTAGGGCTGCTGTACCAGATGTTTTCTCTTTACTAGAGCATTGATAAACATCCTCTAGTGTGTGGTAGCCAGTGTCCATCTGGCAGATGCATTCTTTTCAAATTCATCATGAAGATGGATGTGATGGTTAATTTTAGGTGTCACCTTGACTAAACCAAGAAATATCTAAACACTTGGTAAAAAATTATTTTGAGGTGTGTCTGTGAAAGTATTTCTAGAGAAGATTATTAGTATGTGAGCCAGAGTGAGATAGATGGAGATGATTCTACCTCAATGTGAGAAGCCACCATCCAATCCTCAGGTGGCATGGAGAGAAAAAAGAGGGAAATGGCAAATGTGCAGATCCAGTTGCTGGAACTAGGATACACTCGTCCTCTTCAGTCCTTGGAAAGCAGAACTCCAGGCTGTGTGGTGGTTAGACTCCATGATTTACACCGCATGGTTTACACACACATCCTTGGTTTGTCTGTCTCTTCTTAGGTCAGACCCCCTACCTGACTCAAATAAAAAATGCCCTCAATGCATACCCCTGCGCCCATGGCACCTTGCGGTCCTGCAATCCCTCCTCAGCTTGTAGCCCCCAGTGGGATCTCCACTGTGTGCTTTGTTCCAAGCCACATACAGATCTAGACATTTGGTGCTCCTGCCTTATCTGTGTCCTGATGTTATCCTGAATCTTCAAGAAACATTTCTTTCCCTCATGTCCATATCTCCCTTCTACAGCCCATTTAAAGAACGGCACCTTTAAATTCACTACCATCTCAGTTATTCTTTTTTGAACAGGTAAGTAGACACACTGCTCAGAGTCCTCAGCCCTAACCTGAACCCTCTCCCCACATTAAAGCCCTCCTCCATGGTCCCAATATTGCTCAAAGTCTGAAATCACCTGTAACACCTCAAATCCCACCTCAAACTTTACAATTTCTCATCATCAGTCTTCCCAGGATACCAACCTGGCAGGCCACATCTCACAGGCCATCTTCGGTTTCAACACTCCCATAAGCAACCAACCAGGTCTTTCAAAAATCTGGGCCTGCCCTTCATGAGTAGACATAAAAGCAAGAACATTTTGATGGCACATTTGATTTCTCCTTCCTATGTCCTGTTTTTGGACAGTCTGTATGACACACATGCTGACTTTATGAGCACATCCAAGAAAGGGAAGAGGTGAGAACACAAACATCTGCACTGAGAAAGCCAGGGCAGTGCTGGGTCAGGGTCCTGGTGAGGCCAGTTAGGGTTAAGAGCAGCCAGAAGCTGTTAGGCCACTAGAGGGCGTGCCTCCCACAAACTGGATTTTGAAGACAGTACATTTTA
>NW_006992411.1:0-333 GCF_000164805.1 Carlito syrichta | reverse complement strand
CCTTCTGTGATGTGTTTTCCAATGACTGGCTCTCCTGTGTGCTGTGTCTCTCATTGACTGACTCCCTTCTCTGATGGGTGTTCCATGACTGACTCTCCTTGGTAATTGTTGCCCCAGTGACGAATCTCATCCATAATGTGTGCCCCAATGACTGGCTCTCTTCTTAGTTGGGTGCCACAATGACTGTTAATCTCCTGTGGTGGGTGTTTCAGTGACCGATCTTCCTCTGTGATTAATGCCTCAGTGATTGGGACTTCTCTATAATTGGTGCAGCAGTAACTAGTCCTCCTTCATAATGGGTGACCTATTTACCAGCCCTCCTCTTTGACTTAT
>NW_006992410.1:0-336 GCF_000164805.1 Carlito syrichta | reverse complement strand
TCTCAGAACTCACTTTCCATCTCAACAAGCACTAAAGCTCAACAAGTTTTCTAGAGATAAACTTAGAATGGAAGTTTGGAAGTTTGGAAAATGAGAGTCCCTTCTGTCTGGAGTCCTTCAAATAAAACAAGCCCACCAAAAAATATAACAGCAACAGCATGGTTAAAACCCAGGTGCATTGCTTCTAGTATTTGTCCAGAATCTCTTTGACTTGTATTCTCTAACTCTCTGATCCTTTCTTTTTAAAAATTTTTTATTTTATTATAGAGATGTGGTGTACAAGTAAGGATTAACTATGCAAGTAGGCTGTATGCAGGTGAAGTTTGGGCCTCCAAT
>NW_006992409.1:0-2933 GCF_000164805.1 Carlito syrichta | reverse complement strand
TAGGCTGCCTAGGCTACTCTCTAACCACATAATCAGGCCATCCTCTTGGTCTGGACCTCCCAAACTGCTGCGATCTCAGGCTTTCCATTTGATCACCATCCTGGCCTCCTGCCTGGTCTTGAACTCTGGGTCAGAGGTGATCCTTCTGCTGAGGTCTGTCCTCGTCCAAGGTTTTCTGGGTTTTGTTTAAGGTCGAGATGGGGGTTTGCTATGGTGTCCAGCCTTGCTTGAGCTCCCGGAATCCGGCCATCATCCCATCTTGGACTCACTGTGTGCCGAGGAGACAGGCGTATATCGCCCGGCCATCCCCACCCCCATGAAGTTTTTAGAGTCACGACCTCCCTTTCAATGAGGTGGCCCCTGGGAGAAGCGAACAGGTCCACTCTGGGGAAGTAGGCCTCTGGTGCATTGGTTGTCCTGGAAGAGACATGCCCCTGTACCTGAAACTGCCACCAGTGTCCGGATTTTTGGAAGAGAGAGGGCGTCGCTGTGGTGCTCAAGAAGGATGTGAAGGTAGACTGCAGGAGTTCATGCCTCTTATCCTGGCATTCTGGAAGTTTGAAGTGAGAGGATGGCCTGGGTCCCCAGGTTCGAGACCATTCAGGGAACCTTGGGGAGATCTCCTTTGTACAAGAAGTCAAAAATATGAGTCGAGCATGGTGGCTCACGCCTATCATTCTGGCCACTCGGGAAGTCGAGGTGTGAGGATCACCAGAGCCCATTGGGTGGAGGCTTCAGTGGTCAAAATTGGGCCTCTGTGCTCCAGCCTGGGTGACTGAGCGAGATTCCCACTCAGAATAATAATACCAACCACCACAACAACAATATCAGGCTGGCTCAGGGCCTCAGTCTGTCATCCCAGCCCTTTGGAGGCTGAGGATAGTGGATGGACTGAGTCTTCAGGTTCGGGACCAGCCCGGGACACTGGAGGATACCTTTTCTAGGCCATCAAAAATAAATCCACATATTAGCCAGGCATGGTGCCTGGTCTCAGATCCTGGGCTCCAGCCATCTTCCCATCTTGGAAAACTTGAGTTCCAAGGAGATAGGCGCAACTCACCCGGCTGGCCCTTGTGATGGTTTGAGAGTCACACCCTCCCTTTCCATGAGGTGGCCAATGGAAGAGCAAGGAAGACCACCCTTGGAATCAAGGCAGGTGAGGGGTTGTACAACCCGGTGCCTTTCGGGCCTGCACCCCAAGAGACCTGCCTCCACCGTCCACACTCATGCCCCACAGCAAAGACGCATGTTAGCTCATGGAACAGACAGCCCCAAATTAGGACGGATGTAGGGCACAGAATGATCGTGGTGGTTCGGGAATGTCATGGCCAGCCCAGGTTTCAGTCACCCTGTCTAGCACATTTGGGCGGGTGAAGGGTCCCTTTTTCTCCCAATCACCCAATCGTTTCCAGCCCACTTAGAACTTTCCCTGGCGAGCCATGGATGCCCATCTTGATGTACGTGAGAGGTGACTTTTTTAACGCTGGAATCTCCGTCAGGTGGTCTGGGGCACAGCGGAGTGATTGTGGCTCCCGGGACCTCAACCTGCTGGGCTCAAGCAGTCCTTCTGCCTCATAACCTGAACAGCTAGGACCTTGGGAGCCACCATGCCTGACTTGATTTTGGGGACCCCTCACTGAGACAGTGTCTGGCCACCTCACCCGGGCTGGTCTCAACACCCGGGCTGTGCTCAAGCAGCCTCCTGCCTCTACCTCCCAGGGTACAGGGATGACGACTGTGAGCCACTGTGGCAGGCCTGGACTCACACATTCTGTTGTTGGGGGCAATGCAAAGGAATGCCATGGGACAGAGGTCACCGCGTCCCATGTAGGCGGGACCATGCGCACCACTACATGCAACTCCAGTGTTTGCATTCCAGGGAGCAACGAGGTCTCACTCATGGCCCAGGCTGGTCTTGAACTCCCAAGCTCCAGTGGTCCCCCGCCTATGCCTCCAAAGCCACAGGCCAATTGGCTGCTGATCAACTGTTTTTTGGGAAATCTTGGCCCAAGACTTGGGTCTCCTTTCCAAATGATCTAGGTCTGTTCACGATGATGACAACTCCATACACAAATGGATGCTCTTTTTTTTTCCTTTTTCCTTGTTTTTCAGTCCGAGTCTCACTCTGTCTTTCAAGCTTTAGGTGGTGGCTCGGTCATGGCCACCACAGCCTCTGTCTGCCGGGCCCCAAGCAAGCCTTTCTCCAGCTTTCTGAGGAGCCAGAATGATAGGCGTGTGCCACCACGCTCAACGCATTTGGGATGGAGGGTAGAGAGGAGGTCTCGCAGAGTTCCCTGGGTGCATCTTGGCCTGCAGCCTCAGTTCGGCCACTTGCCTTGCCCTCCCAAAGCACTGGGATGTCAAGTCTGAGCCCCCGAACCCAGCCTTGAACCTTCGTTGAAAACGAATTAGAAGACCTGGTGTGGCAGCCCACATGTGGAATCCCAGAGCTCTGGGAGGCCGGTGCGAGAGGATGGCTGGAGCCCAGGAGGCCAAGGTCAGCCCAGGCCAGGGAGGGAGACCCCATCTCCACACCCATTCACACTAGGAGTCTGGGGCTGAGGTGCCCATCCTCTCAGTCACTCTGGAGGCTGAAGAGGGAGGATCACCAGAGCTCGCGATTTTGAAGCTGGTGGAGAACGATGATCGTGTCCCCGGGCCCCAGCCTGGGCCACTGATCCAGACCTGTCTCCAAAAACATCAGAATCATACATAGATTCTCAACTGTGTGTGATGTGTTCACAGGGTGTCTGGCTTAAGATCCAGGGAAAAGGGAGTTGGGGGGAAGAAATGTTGCCGGGTAATGAATGTGTCCTTGGCTTTTCAGGGCGTAAGGTCCTCATTGCTGTGTCAGATGTTCAGCCTGTCTGGGACAAATTTCTCACCTCAGAGAGGAGAGTCAGCTTGAACTGAGCCTGGGAGACTCGGGAACC
>NW_006992408.1:0-365 GCF_000164805.1 Carlito syrichta | reverse complement strand
TCACAAACCTGGAAGCTGGGAGGAGGGCCTGGTGGAGCTGGGCCGCTCGGAGGAGGGGGCTGTGGGCCCTGGAGCTGAAGGCCCAGGCCAGGCAGAGAGGGCGTTGCCACGAGGTGGGCTCTGCAGGTGCTGGGGGCTGCTGCTGCTGGAGCAAACTGGCCGGCCACGGGGAAGAAGCGTGGGAGTGCTGGGGGCACAGGAAGGGCCCTGCCCCGCTCCCTCCCTGAGACCAGGGAGCAGGGACAGAGGAGAAGGAGACGTGAGGAGCGTCCCAGCCCCAGAGCTAAGTACCAAGAGACTCATTTGAAGCAACGGTTTAGTGATGCACACACTCCGTTGTTTTGAAAATACTAGAGACTAGGCAC
>NW_006992407.1:0-471 GCF_000164805.1 Carlito syrichta | reverse complement strand
TTGAGAAATGTTCTTTCCATAAAACCATAGATATTTTGTGCTTCATATATATATATATATGGAAAGATATATATACATATTGCAGTCAGTATTACCTTGACAAAGATAGACTCTGAAACTATAATGTGAGGTTCATCATACTGGGAGTGAAGACCCTGTGTTCTGAGGTTACCTCTATTTACTTTAGATCTCAAACTTTCAAACTAAACCAATTTTTCATCTGTAACAGCAAAGGATTTGATTAGAGAAGATATTGAACTGATTAGAGAAGATATTGAACTGCAACGATTACAATTATGGCCTTTGGATTTCAAAGTATTGAACTAAAATCAGCTGTTACTTCACATCAGGCACACTGCTTAGTCTCACAATTTTTGTTCATTAAAAAATGTTATTTCTTTGATAGCTATAACAGTAACACCTAAAAAATGTTTATTGTGAGCATTTAGTGAAGGAATATGAGAATTCAAT
>NW_006992406.1:0-345 GCF_000164805.1 Carlito syrichta | reverse complement strand
CATGCGTCATGTCAAATGAAACCATCCTAAGTATGAGCTACTTTAGTCAGAAAAAAAAAATCAAATGCCTGTGAGATGTACTGAAATCTATTATGATATGGAGGAGAACATCAAAAGCTCTTAAACTAGTGATGTCAGGCCAGGCATGGTGGCTTATGCCTGTCATCTCAGCACTTTGGGAAGCTGAGGTGGGAGGATCACGTGAGGCCAGAAGTTCCAGACCAGCCTGGGCAACATAGTGAGATCCCATTTCTTCAAAAAACTGTAAAAAAATCACCCAGGTGGGGTGAAACGCCTGTAGTGCCAGCTCTTGGGAGGCTGAGAAAGGAGGATAGACAGAGCCTG
>NW_006992405.1:0-521 GCF_000164805.1 Carlito syrichta | reverse complement strand
TTAGCAGTCATTGCAGCACCAACCACAGAGAAGGCTGATAACTTGGTCACCCATCACAGAAAAAGGTGTCACTGGGGCACCCGTATAAAAGGTGGGTCAGTCACTAGTCACCCACTAAATAGGTGGGCTAATAACTGGGGCACCAATTTTTAGTATGATTAGTCACTGAGACAATCATCACAGATGTGGGGCAGTCACTGGGACACTCATCAAACTGAGGGCCAATCCCTTCACAGAGGATTGGAAATCTCCTGGATCATCCATCACAGAGCAGTACCAGTTTTGACCTAACATAGAAGGGTCAGTCGCAAAGACACAGATCAAATATGAGGACTAGTCAGATATCCATCACAGAAGAGGTCTTTTTATTGTGGCACCCATCACAGGGAGGGTCCAGTCAATGGGGAAACCAATAATGGAGAAGAACCAGTCATGGGGACCCCCGTGACAGAGGGCACCAGTTAATGGGTTACACATCACAGATGAGGAACAGTCAATGGGACACCCATCACAGAGGAGAG
>NW_006992404.1:0-354 GCF_000164805.1 Carlito syrichta | reverse complement strand
CTGGCTTAATTAGGAAGCCTGCTGGCTGGACAGTCGGATAGCCAGCCAGCTTAAATAGCCTGCCACCCTGCTTGTAGCTGGCTAGCCAGCTGGCTTAACAAGCTGGTCACCTGCCTCACAAGTCTGCTAACAAGCAGGCTTAACTTGTCAATCACCTAGCTAGCCAGTCAGTTAACTAGCTGACATAACTAGCTGACTTAACTGATAACCATCCGTCTAGCCAGCAGGCTTAATTAGGTAGCCACCTAGATATCCAGTCAACCAGTCAGCTATATTAACTTGCTGACTTAGGTAACCAACCGGCTAGCCAGCTGATTTAATTAGCTAGCTGCCTGCCTAGCCAGGAGGATAACC
>NW_006992403.1:0-358 GCF_000164805.1 Carlito syrichta | reverse complement strand
TCTGAACATTCAGCTCACTCGCTAGCTAACTAAAGTCAGCTGACCAGTCAGCTCACTCGCCGGCTGAATAGTTAAGTCAGCTGACAAGTGAGCTCACTCACTGACTGACTAATTAAGATAACCGATTGGCTGACTAGCCGGCCAACTATTTATGTCAGCTAACCAATTGACCAACTAGTTGGCCAACTTGTCTGCTGACAAGTTACGTCAGCTAACCTGTAGGCCAACTAGTTATGTCAGCTATCTAGTCGGCCCACAAGTCGACCGAATAGTTAGGTCCGCAAAGTAGCCAGCCAATTAGTTAACCAAACTAACTTGTGGGCCAACAAATCAGTCAACAAGTTAAGCCAGCTAACTA
>NW_006992402.1:0-414 GCF_000164805.1 Carlito syrichta | reverse complement strand
ATGGGCCACCTTGCCCGGCCATTATTTTTTTTTTTAATTTTTCAATCTGCCACTTAAGCTGGGTGAGGTGGCCCATGCCTGTCATTCCAGCATTTTGGCAGGCAGAGGCAAGAGGATTGCCTGAGCCAAGGCCTTTGGGACCAGACTGGGCAACTATGCAAGACCTCTGCTCTACAACAAATAAAACAACTAGCCCAGCATGGTGGTTCATGCCTGTATTTCCAACTACTTTGTAGGCTAAAGCCTGTAGTTTCAGCTACTGGGAAGACTGAGTCAGAAGGATCACCTGAGCCAAGCAGACTGAGCCTGTGGTGGAAATGATCATGCCACTGCTGTCCAGCCTTGGCAACAGAGTGAGACTTGCTAAAAAAAATTTTAAGAATTAAGATTCAATTTTTTGATATAAATTCCAGC
>NW_006992401.1:0-349 GCF_000164805.1 Carlito syrichta | reverse complement strand
TCCATTCCTTTCCTTTCCTTTGCTCTCCATTCCTTTCCATTCCATTCTATTCATTTCCTTTCCTTTTCTCTCCATTCCATTCCTCTCCATTCCATTCCTCCGTTTTCCATTCCATTCCATTCCTCTCCATTCCACTCCATTCCTCTCCACTCCATTGCATTTTTCTTTTCTGCATTCTATTCCTTGCCGTCCATTCCATTCCTCTCCATACATTCCATTTCAATCCTCTTATTTTCATTCCAGACCATTCCATTACATTTGATTCCTTTCCATTCCATTCCATTCCTCCCCATTCCATTCCATTCCATTCTATTCCATTCCATTCCATACCAATTTTGTCCATTCCATT
>NW_006992400.1:0-510 GCF_000164805.1 Carlito syrichta | reverse complement strand
TTGGAAGCAAAAAAATTTGCCGGGCGTGGTAGCGCACGCCTGTGGTTCCACCTTCGTGGAAGATTGAGGCGGAAGGATCGCCGGAGCCCAGCAGGTCGAGGCTGCGGTGGCCGGGAGCGGCCACTGCACTTCAGTCTGGGCGACGGAGTGAGACTCCAACTCAAAAAAAAAAAAAAAAAATAAAAATAAAAAATAGGAAGTTTCAGCCCAAGAAGAAGCTCTTAAAATGCTTCCTGGCAGGGAATCTAATGATGTGTTCACAAGATTGTGCAATTTTGCAAAATTTACCCAAGTAAGATATTTTAATTCTTATTAGTGATAATTTGTATCTCTTTCCATTCCAGCTTTCCCTCCGTCATACATCCTCCTCATGTTGGGTGGCTTTGGAATTGTTCAGGTATTTTGCAGATCTAATTAAGAGATAGTTGATTGGGGGATATGGCATTTTGGATATTTTGGGTCTAGTGGGATATATTTATATGGTTTGCAGCCACTTTTGTGGTTGTTTTT
>NW_006992399.1:0-445 GCF_000164805.1 Carlito syrichta | reverse complement strand
GCTGACTAGTAAGGACAACTAAATAGTTTGCCAAATAGTCAGTTGACTAATTAGTTCAGCAAACCATCATGCCAACTAGTTAACCGAGCTAACTAGTGGGCCACAACGTCAGTCAACTAATTGACCAAGCTAACTAGTCAGCCGGCTTATTGGCCAACTTCTTAAGGCAGCTAACAAGTCGGCCGAGTAGTCAGCCAATGTGTTAAACCAGCTAATTTGTCGGCCGACTAGTCAGTCAACAAGTTATGTCACCCAGTTTACTCGTTAACCAATTATTTAAGTCAGTTAAATTACTCATTTACCAACGAGTTAAAATAATTAGCTAACTCATTAACCAACTCATTAAATCAGCTAGCAAACTTGTTAGCCAACTAGTTAAGTCAGTTAACAAAGTCTGCTACTTAAACAACTAGCTAGCCAAGTCAGCTAGCTAAGTCAGCTAGCT
>NW_006992398.1:2954-3795 GCF_000164805.1 Carlito syrichta | reverse complement strand
AAAGAATGGCTAAAGTTAGATTAATCTTCTACATTTTGCCACTACTTCCCACAAGGGAAAAAAACGGATATTTCTGAGGTGAGAGTAAGGAGACTGGAGTATTTGATATATTTCTTAACCCTTGGATCTTCTGTCTCTTCAAGTACAAATTGGAAATAGTACTCATTGCTTTGCCAGTCTTAATTGGTGGTCAGAAATATCCAGTGAAATCAGCACCTGATTTCATGCTGGTTATCATGTTTTGTTATTATTTGTGTAGCAATCTATTTAGGAAGTAACCAGGCATTAGAATCAGACAATCATGGGCCCAAATTCTGAATACCCTATACCAGAACTACATGACCTTGGACAGGTTACCTCACCTTTCTGAATCTTTGCTCTTTATTTAAAAAATGTGGCTACTATCTGTTAGGTGAATGTCACAATAAAAGACCATCATGTTGCCAGATACGGCATTTGAATACCTTGTTCATGTAAGTTTGGTTTTTAAATGTGATCTTTTTAAATGAACAGACATTTTTTGGAGAAATTCAGTTCAAAACTTTGACAACTTGGAAACTGTCATTTATTTACTAAAAAAAAAAGAAAAGAAAAGAAAAATACATAATGCAAACTAAACCAACTCCCTGAATATGAGATCGCAATCTGTTTTCTGACTGGAAAAAACAACAACAACAAAAACAAGAGAATCCACACAATTTTAACCAGTTAGTAGGACCTGAGAAACAGGATAATTGTTTTCTATCAGATCTTGGAATTTAATAGCAAACCTGAGTAGTAGTGGATGTAGGACATTAAAATAGCATAAGTCACTGCAAAAGTGAATTATCTATTGTGGGTC
>NW_006992398.1:0-678 GCF_000164805.1 Carlito syrichta | reverse complement strand
GCCCTGATCTCCAAAGAAATACAAGCTAGTGGAGGATTAAAAAAGATAGAAGAGAACCGATGTTTATTGAGTAGTCATTAATTTATTCAATACACATTAATTGACCATCTCCTATTTGCTAGGAGTTCTTCCAGGTGCCAAAATGGAGTAATGATCACAAGAGACTGATTTTTGTCTCTTTTGACTGACTGACTTTGAAGTGTGAGCACCAGCCATTTTGTAGATGTAACTTTCTTTCATGCGCCCAAGAACTCACTAAGCTACATATTGTTATTCTCAGATGATACATGAGAAAATGGAACTTTAGAGAGGTTAAATTAGCATGACTTGTTAGGAAAAGAGTCTGGATTTTAAACAAAATCTGTCTGATTTCAAAATCTGTACACTTTCTACTATATCACACGGTCTTTAGAGACTGATGAAATCATCAGCAATACTTTACTTAGATAAGTGATACCTGGCAAAGGGCTGGGACAGCCCACGAGAATGTCAGGGAGGCACCAAGTCTGAAGCATGGACAGAGTTGAGACAAGGGAAGAGAGAGAGGAAACCAAGCTCGTGATGGTGCACGTGCACATGACCCATTTAGGCATGGTGGGTAGAAATAGCTTAAATGAAAAGAAAGATCCTCATAGGAGAGAATTAGGAGACAGAGCCAAAGAAGGAGGATTGCGACCA
>NW_006992397.1:0-2466 GCF_000164805.1 Carlito syrichta | reverse complement strand
CCATAGGACTTGTTGCAGTTACAGGGACCCTGGTTGCTGAGGCAGTTGGCCAGGGGCCCCACCCCTTCCAATTCTTGGAAGGAAGTTGCACTGTGCAGCCCACACTCAGGGTGGGGATGCTGTGTCCCCACTGAACAGAGTCACTACACAGTCACTGGCTGCTCTTCTGCACCAAGATCCATCCAGTCCCCCATTTATTCGGGTCTTCAATAATGTATGTCAGCATGGACTCAGGTATTTATGGTATTTTTTTTTCTATATTTTTTTCTTTCTCTCTTTCTTTTATTTATTTATTTTTTGAATCTGGGTCCCACTCTGTCACCCAGGCTGCAGTGCAGTGGCAGGATCACAGGTCACCACAGCCTTGACCTCCTGGGCTCAAGTGATCCTACCGTCTCAGCCTCCCAACACTAGGGCTACAGGTGCATGCCACTATGCATAGCTAATTTTTTATACAGCTAATTTTTCATAGAGATGAGGTCTCACTATGTTGCCCAGGTCCGTCTCAAACTCCTGGGCTCAGGAAATCCTCCTGCCTTGGGCTCTCAGGGTCTTGGAATAACAGGCGTGATATAGGGTGCCATCCAGAAGCCCTTCCTTCATTGGATTGTTCAGGTTGTCTCGGCATTGACCAGGGTGGGAAGCTCTTCCACGTGCTCCTGTTTCCTTCTCATTGTACACCCTTTGTTGTGTGCACATGTGTATAACACTTTCTCTCCAGCACAAGAGATGCTCTGAATTGCCCTGTCCATCCTGCTCCACCCAGGTCAGCCTCTTCCATGCACAGCTTGTGAACACCTGACCTGCTCACAGCTATCTTCCCACTCAGTGGAACACCACCTGCAGTCAGGATCCATGACCACATCCAGCTCCTGGTACCCTGCACATGCTGCAGTGCCATGCTCGGTGTGTTCTGGGGCCCAGCAGTGTCTGCAGGGTGAATGAGCACATCCAGGAAGCTTTCCTAAGGAGATTCATTCCAAGTATCCAGAGAGTCTGATGGGAGAAGGCACGAGGAAGAGAATCACACCAAGATGTTGCTGGCCTGCCAGGTGCGTCTGCTGAGCATGGACCGCTGCAGGGAAGGAGGAACCTTGTGCCAGGGAGGAAGGGGCCTTGTGCTGGCCCCAGCAGGGCAGGACCTGCTCAGGTGTGTGACTCGTGCTGGTGCAGGATGGGGCTGCAATCCAGCCAGGTCATGGGCGTCCTTGGAGAGGGACAGCACATGCCCTGGTCCTTGGAGCCACAGGCCTAGAATGCCACTGTGACATTGTCAGGCCAGAGAAAGGAGATGTGGCTGGCTGGCTGCCTGGTGTGAGGGTCCCTTGGAGCCCACCCCACCCATACATTAGATGGGAAGACAGAGCTGCTTCAAAGCATGGCTTCTGTCAAGTAGGGGAAGCCTGACAGATGGACTTCCTGTCATGCATCAGGTCAGTCCTCCAAAGACAGGTTCACTTCCCAAAGAAGTGCTGGGCTTTCGGCCTTGACTTCTTGCCTCATGAACTTCATACAGAGCCCAGTGTGTTTAAACATGCCCTGGTTGGCTGTGGTGGCTCGTGCCTACATTCCAGCAATATGGGAGGCCAAGGCAGGAGGATCCATGAGCCCAGGAGGTCGAGGCTGCCATGAGCAGTGATCATGCCACTGCACTCCAGCTTGGGCAACAGAGAGAGTCCCTGGCTCAAAAACACACACAAAAAGCTCAAACAAATAAAAAAAAAAACACATCTTTGCTCCTCCTGCTTGTGTCAAAGTATACTTGAGTTGTGCCTTTTTTTCTACTAAGTCATACACGCAGCCTGTTTTTCTTCTTTTGTCTGCTTTGCTTATTTGTTTTTAAAGGAACTTTCGTATTTCCAGGGTTTCTTGAGTAACACCTCAGTCATTTCTCAGGTTGGGATATTTCTGCAGCCCTGGTGTTTAAGTGACATTCTCATGACCTTAAATCCACATCCTGGGTTGACTTGCTTTAATCCTGTTAGCTGTGTCCACAGAAGGAAATATTATATCATGTCACAATGTCACACAGAATGTGTTTTCACAACAAGAGACAGGCAAAATCCAAAGGCCGCTCTGCAGGTCTCAGAGGAGAGACTCCCTGGAGAAGGGGAGACTCGGGCTTTGTTTCACAGCCTGGACACAGCCAGGGACAGTGTGTGGCCAGGATGGTATCAACTGGCTGGGCTGGAAGGGGATTCTTGCTGGGGTGTCAGGATGTGGTAGTCAGGCAGTGTCAGCAGGGAGAGGAGTTGAGGCTGGCCAGGACAGCAGGATATGGTCATGACTTGTGGGCCGGAGCACCAGGCAGGATCTTACTTGAGATGTCAATGAAGCCTGTGTTTGTGACCAGCGAGTGTCACAAGACCACCCACCTCAATCTGAGCTTTTGCCCCATCAAGTCACCTGCTGGAGTTTAATCACTGTCAAGAGGTAGTAAGAGGTGGGGACTTAAGAAGCGAATCA
>NW_006992396.1:0-366 GCF_000164805.1 Carlito syrichta | reverse complement strand
TCCATCAGGTCACCTAAGTAGTCAGCTCCCTCACCTGCCAACTGGTCAGCAAACTAGTTGGCTCACTTGCTAGCCAACAGTGCAACTAACTTGTCGACTCACTCACAGCCCAACAGGTCAGCTAGCTAGTTGGCTTGCTTGCCAGCCAAATAGTTAAGTCAGCTCACCAGTCGGATCAGTCACCAGCTGAGTAGTTAAGGCAACTCGCCAGTGGGCTCACTTGTCAGGTGACGAGTTATGTCGGCTCACCAGTCAGCTCACTCGCCAGCCAACTAGTTAAGTCCTCTGACCAGTCGGCTCACATGGAAGCCAACTAAATTCAGCTGACCAGTCAGCTCACTCGCTGGTCGAATAATTAAGTCAGCT
>NW_006992395.1:0-368 GCF_000164805.1 Carlito syrichta | reverse complement strand
CTCAAGGGAGATGGTATCATTGATGTCTGTTTTAACCTCTTTAATAAGCTCCCAGATAATTTCTAAGAAGAGTCATCTAATCCCCACAACGTATTAGAAAGGGCCTTTTCTTTGTCCAACAAATTCTCCTACTGTATTACTATGGGTCCACTTACTAATTGGGAATTAGGACCAAGTATTGGGCACCAGGTGGTAATTAGCTCCCTGTGGAGGTGGGGATCTCAATTACCAACTAAGACACGGAGACCATGGCTAATGTAAAAAGGAAAGAGCATTGGTGACACTCATTGATTCAATACATGAATTACTACTCATGGAGAAGAGGCACAGGTAAAAAAATTTTGTGTGTGAAGTAATGTCATTTTCTT
>NW_006992394.1:0-3494 GCF_000164805.1 Carlito syrichta | reverse complement strand
CAGTCACTGTAGCTCCCATTAGGGCAGCACAGTCAATGGGGCTCATACAAAGAGGGCTTGTAAATGGGGCAGTCATCACAGAGGAGGTAAAATCAGCATGATGTCCATCATAGAGGGAAAATTAGTCACTGGGACATTTTTGAAATATGAGCGTTAGTCAGTAAGTCACCCAGTATAGAGGATGCCCAGTCACTGAGACATCTCTCACAGAGGAGAGGCAGTCACTGGGACACCTCTTATGCGTGCCCATTCAGAGTATGGCTTGTCTTTGGGACATACAATTTGTAGGATGGAGAGTCAATCTGGCACCAATCACAGTGAAGACCCAGTAAATGTAGCTCCTATTATGGAGGTGGCCCATTAATGGGACACTTATGATAGAGGAGGTCTAGTCACTAGGCTATTTATTATTGGTGAATTCCAGTCACTGTGACATCTATTACAGAGGAAGTCCAATAACTGAGGCACCCATCATAAAAGAGGGACAGTTACTGGTTCACCCATGACAGAGGAATGCCAATCACTGGCGCACATATTATAGAGGAGGGTCAGTCACTGGGGACACATATCACAGGAGAAGGCTACCCATTGGAGCACATGTCAGAGAAAACCAGTAACAGAGACAACCATCACAGAAGATAGCTAGTCACTGGGGCACCAATCACAGAGAAGAGCCAGTCACTGGGGTCACAAATTACAAAGGAGAGAAAATCAATGGGGCACACACCACAGAGGAGGGTTAGTCAGTAGGGCTCCATCATAGAGGAGGGCTCCTCAATAGGGTACCCATTAGGAGACAGTCTGTCAGTGGGACTTCAATCACCGATGAGGACCAATAACCAGGGCATCCATCACAGAGGAGGTAAAATTCAGTGTGGTACCAATCAAAGGGGAGAATTAGCCTCAGGGGCATTTTTCACACAGGAGAGCCATTATCTTGGGAATCAATTATAGAGGCTTCAAAGTCACTGGGGAACCTGTCACAGAGAAGAGCCAATCACTGGGACACCCATCACAGTGAGAGCCAGTTACAGGAGTGCCAACCAAAGAGCAGGACTAGTCATTGGGATATTGATAGCAGAGGAGGATTAGTCACTGTGGCATCCTATTAGGGGGAGGACCAGTCATTGGGACATCAAACACTGTGGAGGCCCAGTCAATGGAACACTGATTATGGAGGAAGGTCAGTTACTAGAGTATTCATTATGGAGGAGGGCCAAAATCTAGAGTACCCATCACAATTGAGTGCCAGTCACTGTGGTACCCATTTTGGAGGAGGTCCAGACACTAGGACATTATAATAAAAGAAGGCTATCAATTGCAGAATTCATCACAGTGGGTGGTCTGTAGTTTGGGTAACAATCATCAAGGAGGCTGAACTACTGAGTCACCCATTATAGAGGAGGCCCAGAAACTGAAGTTCTCATTATAGAGGAGGGCTAATCACTGTGTAAACCATTTTGGAGTAGGTCCAGTTACTAGGACTTTCATCATAAAAGATGATGAATTACTGTGGCACCCATCACATAGGATGGCCAGTCATGGGGCCACCAATCACAGATGAGGCCCAGTTATGGGGTCTCCATTGTGGAGGAGGGACAATGTGACATCTCTCACAAAGATGACTTGTCACAAGTGTATCCATCATACACAATGGCCAGTCACTAGGGAACCAATCACAGAGGAGGCCTTGTCACTGGGGTACTGATTATGGAGGAGGTCCAGTCACTGTGACACTTGTCACAAAGGAGGACCAGTCACTGGGACACTTATTTTGGAGGCTGCTGAGTAGCCTGAAAATATGTCACGGAGAAAATATAATCATGGGAACAACTATTATGCAGGAGGTCAGTCACTGGGACATAAATATGGAGTAGGAGATGTCACTGAAGCACTAATCACAGAGAAAGGATAGTCAATGGTAAACACATGACAGAAGAGGGCAAGTAATAGGGCACCCATTTTGAGTGAGGCCATGTCACTGCTCACCAATCACAGAGATGGGTTATTCCCTTGGGTACCAATTATGGAGGAGGGCTCTTCACTGGAACAACTATCACAGATGAGGGTCAGTCATTGGACACCCATCATTCACTCAGACCAGCCACTAAGGCACGCTTCGCACAGGAGAGGCTGTAACTGGGGTATCCATGACATAACAAAACCAGTCACAATGGTACCCATCACAGAGGAGGGCCAGTCACAAAGGCATTCAACACAGAGAAGGGATAGTCACTGTGACACCAATCATGGAGAATGACCAGTCACTGGGATTTTCTATACAGAGTGGGGCCAATCACTGAAGCAACCATGAGGAACAGGACTAGTGACTGCTGGATCCATCACTGAGGTACCCATCTGAGAGGAGGTCCAGACACCGGGGCTTCTATCTGAAGAAGTGCCAATAACAGGCACTGCTCACAAAGGAGGAACAGTCACTAGGGCACCCCTCACAGATGAGGCCCAGTAACTGGGGCATTCATCACAGAGGGGAGCTAGTCACTGAACATTTATCTCAGAGAAAGCCCAATCATTGGGACATCCATAACAGATGTTGGATAGTCACTGAAGCATCCATCACAGAGGAGGTTCAATCTCTGATCCATCCATCACAGAGGGATGTTAGACGTTGTGTTTTCCATCAAAGAGGAGACCTAGCAATTGGGACATCATTATGGAAGAGGGTCAATCATTGGGGCACCCATCAGCATGGAGGTACAGTTACTAAGGCACCCATTCCAGAGGAAGTTATGTCACTGCGACACCCATAATGAAGGTGGGCCTGTCACCAGAGCAACCATCACAGAAGAAAACTACTTACTGGTGCACCTTTCACAGAAGACAGCCAGTCACTATGGAACTTATCACAGCAGAGAACCAGTTACTGGGCACCAAGAACAGTGGAAAACTAGTCACTGGCGTTCCAAAATAGAGAAAGTCAGTCACTGTGGTACCCATCACAAATGAGAGCTGGGCACTGGGAAACAGATTATGAAGGATGACCAGTCACTGCACCACCCATCACAGAGAGGAGCATGTCACAGAGGAGGGTTAATCATTAAGGAAAATATTATGGATGAGTGATGGTCACTGGGTCACTAATCACAGAGGAGTTGCAGTCACTGAGGCATCCATAAGAGAGGAGGGTCAGTCAGTGGGGTACTTACTATAGAGGAGGACCAATCACCACAGCAATCATTACAGAGGAGAGCCAGTCACTGGATCACACAACACAGAAAAGGATCAGACACAGGACATTAATCACAGATGAGGGTTAGTCATTAGGGAATCCCTTATGGATAGGAGCTAGTCACTGTGGCACCCATCACAGAAGAGAGACCATCTCTGAGTCACACACCACAGTTTAGGTCCAGTCACTGAAGCACCCATCACAGTGGAGTGTCATTAACTTGAGCAGCCATCACAGAGGAGGCCAATTCATTGTGGTACACATCACAGAAGAGGAGTGGTTACTGAGGCACTTATCACACTTA
>NW_006992393.1:0-743 GCF_000164805.1 Carlito syrichta | reverse complement strand
TTAACTATCTAACCAGCTAGCAACCTAGCTAAAAAGCTAAGTTAAACAGTCAGTGGGCTAGCTAGCTTGCTGACTTAATGAGGTAGCTAACTACTAAGCTTATTCATTTTCTATCATGCTAGCTAACTGACAATCACCTGACTTAACTCGCTATCTGAAGAGATACCTATCTGACTCAATCAGCTGATTTAGCTCGTTAGCTAACTAGAGAGTTTGCCTACTTAAGTAGCTGACACAACCCGTTTGCTAACTAGCTAGCTGGCTGACTCGACCAGCTGACTTGACCCGTTAGTTAACTAGCTAACTACCTCACTCAATCTGCTGACTTAACCCATTAACTAACCAGCTAGCTAATTGTCTTAATCATCTGACTAAATTAGAAAGCTGACTTAACTAGCTGACTCGGCTATCTGACTTAACTACTTAGCTATCTGAATTAACTGGCTGACAACAAGTTAGCTAGCTGACTTAACTACCTGAATTAAATAGCTAACTATTTCAGTAGCTGAATATCTAGCTGCTTTAATAATTATCTAACTAGTTAGGTAGCAGACTTAAGTAGGTGACAAATAGTTAGCTAACTAGTGAGCTAGCTTACTTAGCTACATTACTTAGCTAGCTAGTTGCTTACCTAGCTAACTTAGCTGGCTGACAACCAGTTGGCTGACGAGATAGCTAGCTGACTTAAAGAGATGGTTAACAAGTTAGCTAACTGATTTATCTAGTTGGTAAACGAGTTAACT
>NW_006992392.1:0-371 GCF_000164805.1 Carlito syrichta | reverse complement strand
CCAGCCTGGGCGACAGTGAGACTCTGACTCAAAAAAAAAAAAAGATATTTGATTCAACAGAGGAGATAGTGATTCCTGAGAGAGTTGTTGAAAGCCCCCTGCAGAGCTCATGCGTATCACCCATGGTCTGAAAACCAGGCTGGTTTTTAGATGTCTGTTTCTTCCATTGAGATGACATTAGTATCCATTTGGGGCCTCTCAGTATTATTTTTCTCATTTTAGTCTAATTTACTCAGTTACCAGTTTCATATACAGAACTTTTCCTCTGCAATCCCCTCAGAATTGGTAATTTTTAAATGAGGTCACTTAATCTCTTTTTTATAAATGCAAACCTAGTTTCCTTGACCTCTCTAAAGGATGGAGCCCTGTTG
>NW_006992391.1:0-374 GCF_000164805.1 Carlito syrichta | reverse complement strand
TGGAAAAGGGGTACAGCATATTTACAATGTGTTAATTCATTGAAAAATATTTTTATAAGTCGATTATGTGACAGGCATTGTACTACTTTTTGAAGCTAAGACAACAAACAAAGAAGTTCTCTTTCTCTTTCATTCTAGTGGGAAAAGCATATTATATGCAAATAAGTGGATAAACAAAATGTTTTTCCATTTATTTGCTTAGTTATAAATACACTGTAGATTATATTGGTATATACATTTTGGGACAGTGCATGAATGTGTCTGTGTGTTAGAAAACAGAGAAAGGGCAGAAACAAAGAGAGAAGTATTATATAAAAAAAATAAAGCAGGATAGAGCCATAGGAATGCAACTTTAAATGAGCCCATTGTTAGGA
>NW_006992390.1:0-375 GCF_000164805.1 Carlito syrichta | reverse complement strand
AGTGTCCCCGGTAGCAACCAGACTGAAGGAATTCACCCAAGTCAGATGAGAGTAGAAAATTCTACTCTGGTGTAGAAAATTTACCGGAGACTGAAGGAATTCACCCAAGTCAGACAAGAGCAGGCCCAGGCCGCACAGCAGGTGAACAGCGCAAAGCCACTCCCCGTGGCTCGCAAAGCCACTCCCCGTGGCTCACATTGCCGCCTGAGCTCCACTCCCTGTCAGGCTTAGATCAGGGCAGCATTAGATTCTCATAGGAGTACAGACCTGCTATGAACTGTGCATGCAAGGGATCTAGGCTGCAGCTCCTTATGAGAACCTAATGCCTGATGATCTGAGGTAGAGCTGAGGTGATACTAGCACTGGGGAACAGCT
>NW_006992389.1:0-450 GCF_000164805.1 Carlito syrichta | reverse complement strand
GAATTGAATGGAGTGGAATGGAATGAAGAGTACTGGAATGGACTGGAATGGAATGGAAAGCAATGGAAAGAAATGCAGAAGAATGGAAGGGAGAGGAATAGTATGGAAAGGAATGGAATGGAGACGAATGGAAGGCAATGGACAGGAATTGAATGGAATGGTAAGGAATGGAATGGAATGCAATGGAATGGAATGGAAAGTAGTGAATGGAATAGAAAGGAATGGAATGGAATGGGCTGAAATGGAATGGAATGGAGTGGAATGGAATGGAATGGAATGGAGAGGAATGGAATGGAAAGAAATAGAAGGGAATCGAATAGAGTGGGATGGAAAGCTATGGATTGGAATGGAAAGAAATGGAATGGAATGGAGAGGATATGAATGGTATGAAGAGGAATGGAATGCAATGGAGAGGAATGGAATGGAATGGAGGTGAATAGAATGGAAGGG
>NW_006992388.1:0-690 GCF_000164805.1 Carlito syrichta | reverse complement strand
GTGAAAATTGTATGTTGACGCTTGAGAAGTGTTTATATAAGTCTATATAGAACTACCTTGGAGTGCATATTTTTTTTGCTCTTCACTTCAGGGCATGCCAAATTATTTAGTATTACAAAGTATTTAGTATTAATTATTTTAATTAAAATAATATTTTTATAGCTGGACTTCTCTGGTAGTACACACAGAATTTGGGGATATGTATTAAAATCCTTGAGCAGCCATAACAAAATACCACATAGTGAGTGACTAAAACAGATTTATTGTCTCACATCTCTGGAGGTCAAGGTTTGGCAGGGTTGGTTCCTTCTGAGGGCTATGAGGAAGAGATCTGGTTCATTTCTCTTTCACAGCTTCTGCTGATTTACCGACAATCTTTGGCCTTCCTCAGCTGTGGCAGCCTAACCCCAATTTCTCCCTTTCTCTTCACATAGTGTATTCCCTGAGTGTCTGGGTAAAAATTTTTGCTTTTTATGAGGCCACCATTCATTGGATCAAAGTCTGCCTTTTCCTGGTATAGCCTCATTGTTTTTTCTGGCTTCTTTATTTGTTTTTTCTTGTTTAAACTCATGACCTTAAATTTATTTTTGGAAGATGTGTTGACTTTTCATCAGAAACACAGTGGATTATGTGTCAGTGATAATATCAAATTGCATTTGTTTATCTGTTACAAATTTACCTTTTTTATAA
>NW_006992387.1:0-575 GCF_000164805.1 Carlito syrichta | reverse complement strand
ACATTAGTGTTGATTCATTATCAGTTGACATTTTTCATATCATAATGCACAATGCTCAGTAGTTAATCTTTTTTGTGGTGGTGTTAGGAAAGATGTTTTGAGCCTTAATTTTGGACCATAGAAATACTGTTGATTTCCTTATTCTTACATAGTTGAAGAAATGTGGTCACCATCATGGGAATTTTTACCTCAAATTCAGCTTCAAAACTGGCATTAACTTTGATCTTACCTCTTGGACAGACTTTTGGGTTAGTAGATTTGTCTCTCTGAAGTTTGTATATTTCCCAGAAGGAAAGCACAACTACCTCTATGAAATAAAACGTGAAACAAAAACCAGCTATGATGCCTGAGTTTTCCTCTTTGGTGATGGAATTCAGACACTTTTAGCATCCCTGTCTTTCTGTCTAATCTCTTTCAATGCCATTCTAAGTGACAGAGATTACCAAACATTGTGGACTAAACTATGGAGGCAAGTTCGTAATCAGCATTTGCTAGAGGGTACAAAAAGATTTGTTTTAGATTAAAAATCCACCAAATCATGCTTTTCAAAAAAGCTTCTGAATTGTTTTATTACA
>NW_006992386.1:0-381 GCF_000164805.1 Carlito syrichta | reverse complement strand
TATGTGTAATGCAGACGTATACATTTATCCGTATAAAATTACATTTTTGTTGCCATGACATACATGTCAGCCCACTGAGGTAATTCTATATTTCCCGTTTCTCCATCCAACATGTTAGCTATTCCCTTCAACTCTGCATGACCTGAAGTGTGTGCTGCATGCATCTTCACCCAAGTTGCCCCGAGGTTGTGTGGAACAGACTTCAGAGCTGTCTCACCACACATGGTACATGATCCACTCATGATCTTTTGGGATTTTCAGTGCCAAACTGTGAAGTATTTCAGTTGAACAGTCATTCCCTCCAGTAGAGTAGCTTTAAAATTCCTGACTGGTAGTAAATGCATGATTAATATATTTTAATTGAATAAAGTGAAAAATATT
>NW_006992385.1:0-382 GCF_000164805.1 Carlito syrichta | reverse complement strand
TCCTTCTGCCTCAGCCTTCCAAAGTAGCTGGAACTACAGGCATACTTCCATGCCCAGCTACTTATTGTAGAAATGAGGTTTCATTAATTTGCATGGGCTGATCTTGAACTCGTGGACTCGGGCAATTCTCTCACCTCAGCCTCCCAAAGTGCTGAGATTATAGGCATGAGCCACCTTGCTCAGCCTGTTCTGAAATTTTATAATAGCGTTATTTAGTTTGGGTCTATTTTCCTTCATCATGCTCACTAGTCCTTTGAAGCTAAAGAGTTATACTCATCAGTTTTTTGAAGTTCCATTGAAGTTTTTTAAAATCATTTTTTCTTGTCCTTTTTCTCTGTTGTCTTATTTCTGAAAATCCTGTTATTTAGATGTAGGACCTTCT
>NW_006992384.1:0-382 GCF_000164805.1 Carlito syrichta | reverse complement strand
TGACAGGCAACTCGTCAGCTGACTAAACTAGTCGGCTGGTGAGTGAGCAAACTGGTCAGCCGAATTTAGTCAGCTGGTGAATGAGCCTACTGGTCAGAAGAATTAACAAGTCTGCCGGTGAGTGAGCCGACCAGTGAGCTGATTTACCTAATTGGCCGGCGAGTGAGCTGACGGGTGACCAGTCTTAACTATTTGGTCAGCGAGTGAGCCCACTGTTGAGTTGACTTAACTTGTCATCTGGCAAACAAGGCGACTATTTAGCTTTCCTGTTGGCTTGCAAGTGAGCTGACAAGTTTGTTGTCCTGTTGGCTGGTGAGGAAGCCGACTAGTTTGTTGACTGGTTGGCAGGCAAGCGAGTTGACTAGTTAGCTGACCTGATGGA
>NW_006992383.1:0-494 GCF_000164805.1 Carlito syrichta | reverse complement strand
CCTACTTAACTCAGCATGCTGGCCAGCAGTATAGCTAGGTAGTTAGGTAGTTAAGACAGCTTGCAAGCTAGCGAGCTATGTAGGTAGGTAGCTGGTTAACTCAGGTAGCTAGCCATCCAGTGTCTAGCTATGACAGCTTGTTAAGTCAGCTAGCTATCCAGCTGTATAACTAGGTAGCTAGCTAGTTAATTCTGCTGGCTAACCAGCTGTCTACTTCGTGAAGTCAGCTGACTATCCTGTTGGCTAGCGACATAGCTAGGCAATTAAGTCATCTGGCTAACCAGCTGGCTATCTAGGTAGCTAGCTAGTAATATCAGCCTTCTAGTAGGCTTGATAGCTAGTTATGTCACCTAGTAAAGTCAGTTGACTAGCCAGCTGACTCACTAGGTAGTTGCTAGTTAACTCAGCTGTATAGACAGCTGGCTAGCTACATGAGTCACCTAGTTAATTCAGCTGGATAGCCAGTTGACTAGTTATGTAGCAAGCAAGTTAAT
>NW_006992382.1:0-3721 GCF_000164805.1 Carlito syrichta | reverse complement strand
GCCTGTTCACCCACCATGGCCACTCTGGGCAGCCCTTGTGAGCCAGGGACAGAACGCACGAAAGCAGCAGGGAAAGGAGTGGCAGTACCATTTCACTTTGCGTCAAAGATACAAGAGCCCAGTGTCGTGTTTGTTTTCCAGATCAGGAACTTTGTACATGACAAGCCTGCCTGTTCTCTTCCACAAATAGAACAGGTATTTGATGTCACCAGAGTCGCTACTTCTTCGTTTTTAAAAATCTTGTTTCTACTAGGAACATTGCGTTTATTTTGCTGCAGGAGCGATCCAGTCAGTTTTTCACTCTTTTCTCCGCCCCTTTCATACCTTCTCCAAGCGTATCTTGTTGCTTTAGATTCCTGGTCCGTTGCTTGTGCTGCCTCCACTGCTGGAGCATTCCCTTCTGCAGCGCCTCTCCTACTTGGTGACCCAAGTTCTGCTCATACTTCAAGGCACAGGGCAGATATCCCTTTCTCAGGACGCCTCCCTCGTCCCCTGGCCTCCACTCCAAACCCAAGGCTCCTCCCCACTGACCTCCTATACGCCGTGCTTCTCTCTCCCTTCCTCCTCACCTGCATTTCAACGAGCATTTCAGTTGTGTCTCTCTTTCCTGCTAGACAGTAAGGTTTGGGGGAACAGCGAATGATTTTTAGTCACGGATGCAAGTCCTCGCAGTCATCACAAACCTTGGCATAGCACCGATGCGGAAGTTGGTGTCGTTGACCCATGTGCTGACCTCTTTACATGACCTCACTCTAGACACTCTCCTTTCCTGAGGAGAA
Source organism: Carlito syrichta (assembly GCF_000164805.1). Lineage (NCBI taxonomy): Eukaryota > Metazoa > Chordata > Mammalia > Primates > Tarsiidae > Carlito > Carlito syrichta. Next base: position 2,942 of record NW_006992382.1, on the reverse strand, counting down.
AACTGCACGTCTTTGGGCACGCCTGCCGCGACATTATCTTCTTTCTACAATGGCTAATGTATAAGGCTGCTCAACACATTTAGACTTTTAATCTCTGTGCTCTATTGTCTGCATCGGGGTTAAACTTTTTGGTCTCCTGCTCCCCTTATAATTCTTTTTTTAGAGGCAGGGTCTCATTCTGTCTCCCAGGCTAGGGTGCAGTAGCACCCTCAGACCTCACTCTTGATTCAGACTCCTAGGCCCGTGTGATCCTCCCCCCTCAACCTCCCGAGTAGCTGGGCCAACAGGAGGTGCCCCCACACCCCGTTAATTTTTTAACTTTTTGTAGAAACAGGGTCACACTCTGTTGCTCAGCCTGTTCGTCAATTCCTGGCCTCAACCAATCCTCCTATCTTGGCATCCAAAAGTACTGAGATTACAGGGGTGAGCCACCACGCCCAGCCTAAGCATACCTTTGACTCTATAGCCACCTTGATGCTGAGCTCATCCTTGCTGCACCAAATTTGAAAAAAATGAAAATTTGATTTCACAGTCACACACAGTAGACAATTTGGATAATATGGAGTATTGAAACAGAAAAGAAAAGATAAAAATCACCTACAATCCCATACCAAGATTGAGACACTATTAATTTTGGGTCAGCTCTTTCTAACTTGCCTTTTTTGTTTTCCTATTCAGCAGCATTTTAATCATATAACTTCCAGCTTACCGCTGCTGTCATGTGGCCATCTCAATGTCTGCTTCTGACTGCTTTGGTGACCTTTGCGCCACTGAATCCCTTCTTGGATCTGTTCATCATAGGAGGTCTTCCCAAGCCTCCCTGTGCAAGGTCAAACCATTCTTCTTTACCAAGTCTCTCAGAGTCTCCACTCAACGGTAATCGGCCTACTCGGTGGGCGATACTCATCCACCTGCTTTTCCAGAGCAGACTTCTTCTCTCGCGTTGTTTAAGGAGTGTATGAACGCGTAGAGCCATTGGTTTCTGTGAATGTTCTGCTGATGGAAGGCAATAAGTAGCTCCAGCTTCCGTCCTTCAGCCAGATACCGTCAGTCCCCAGACCGTTCTGGATTTAGCCTTGTTTCGGAAATCAGAAGCTGCTCTGATTGACAGGAAGTATAAGAACTGCTGGGTAAAATTAGCAAGCATTCATTCTGGGGGAACACCTCCAGACCGGGATTGCCACTGTTCTTCTAAACCCCCTCTGTGATGGAACAGATGGGCCCTTTGCCCCTTCCCACATCTCAAGTCTTCTGCCATGGTTACGAGGAGCTTCTTTCCGCCTATTAGGCATTTTAAAAGCTTTCATGTCCTGGACTGGAGGGGAAGATACTGTCTGGGCATCCCAGTGTCACATAGCTAGATGCCTCTCCCAGCACTCTATAGCAAATCAAGTGTGCTCTCCAGAAGCTTCTATGACGGTAAGGGCAGTCATTGTGTTTTCTCTTACATCGTTGGAATCATGCCTCTTGAATCCTACCTGCAAATTGATGCAGAAAATATGCACACATTTTTGACAAACATAGGTAGGTGAAGGACAGCTAATACCTAATGGCTATCAGGAATTATTTGGGTGTGGAGATGCAGGTAGGAGGTGAAGCAAAGGAGAGGAGAGATAGCAGGGGCTTTGTTTGCGTCTGCAGCAATGACGGAAGACATTGGGAGTCTTTCCTAGAAACCTGTCTTTCTCGCTACCATAGCCCATGAGCATGTTGGTGACTAGCTTGAGTTCTGAAAACAGAAGCCTCAAGGCTAAAACCCTTATCTTCTATCTTCTCGTTTCCTAGCTATGAGACTTTAGGAAAATTATGACTCCAATTCGGCCCACTTTTTCCTGGAGCTGAGACACTGGAACTTTTAAAATGTAACCTCTCGAAACCTTAGTTTCCTCAATCTGTAAAATGGAGATAATACTGGGTAACACACCAGGCCTAATGACATTACTCATTGGACAACAGGCCTTTGGCAATTTAGGTGTGATTGGGAGCAGATAATACCCATTTTCTTTTAGAGAGTCAAGAGTTACTTTGTAAATGTATAACCTTGTCTTTCCTAAGACAGCCTAGAAGTTATTTACATATCTAAGAGCAATCGCTGCAGCTCACTGAAGGGCTCTGTCTTTTGAAAAGCCAGTTAGAAGCTGATGATGTCCATGAGCCCATATAAGGTCTTCAAGCCCTCAACTGCTAGGCTGTCCCAAACTGCCTAGGTTTGTGATCATTCTACCATCTGGCGATTCATGGGCAATGATGGAGCTGGTGCTTATGGGGAGGAAGAGAAAGAAAGGAGTGGTTGAGTGGAGTGTGGGGATAATAGAGATGAGCAGTCATTGAACACTCACTCTCTTCCTGACATTAGGCCTGGTGTGTTACCCAGTATCGTCTCCACTTTACAGATGGGGGAAATTAAGGTTCAGAGAGATTAAATAACTTTTCTAAAGTCTCATAGCTAGGAAGTCAAAAGATAAGGGTTTGATACTTGGGGCTTCTGATTTCAGGGCCCAAGCTTGTCACAACCATGCTCATGGGGCAATGGTAGGGAGACAGACAGGTTTCTAGGAAACGTCTACATGGCCAGCGCAAAGCATGACTTTCTTACATCCCGCTGTTCGGATGACTGGCCTTGATGGACTTTTTTTGCATCAGTGGAAGAGAAGGCAGCAAAAGAAGGAGAACAACTTCCTTGCTTGTTGGTCAGGATTGGAGTCATCCTGCCCACTCTTTCCTGGAGCTGGAATTTTTTTTCCCACAGGTGTGGCCTGAGGGTGTTGGGACTTTACTTTTCTGCTGATATAGGCAGTTTTTAGGCCCACATCAACACTCATTTACCTATTTAGTTATCCATCCAATGAGTGTTTCTTAGACACCTCCTCTGTGGATCCCTGGGCCAAGAAATGAGCAGTTTTTTAGAGGCATAGAAAAGGGGGACAGGGAGTGAGTTGATG
>NW_006992381.1:0-531 GCF_000164805.1 Carlito syrichta | reverse complement strand
TATGTTAGCAATGTGTGTTTGAAATAAATATTGTTGCAAAAATTACTTTGCATTAATTTACATCAATACTTTCTACCAAAGGACATTTGTGAGAAGACTGCAGTCCATGGGAAGCTTATGTGCTCTAATTTTATAGAACTTTCAACATATAATGTAATAGGTACTGAGTCACAAAAGATTAAAAGCAACTGTTCATGCCCCTAGAGACCCTGGTATCCGAAAGAAACCACTTCAAATTATTCTCCAGCTGAGAATGATAGTAAATTTTTTTTCTTTCCTGGAGATCAACAACTTTCGAAGTATACTTGGCATAGCAAATCAAGTTGATATTTCAAGTTAAAGATGAGGTTGAGTTATAATCACAAATACAAAATCAAAATGTCCCTAAACCTTAAATATGTGTATTACATGTAATGGTTTGACAATTTACCATGCCATAAGCTGGTGACAATTTTTTTTTTAATCACTGACCTTTTGATTCTGGTAACATTTGAGGAGTGTTTCAAAACTGAAACATTTTCATTGGACTTT
>NW_006992380.1:0-581 GCF_000164805.1 Carlito syrichta | reverse complement strand
CATTCCCCTCCATTTTATTCCATTCCATTTCATTCCATTCATGTCAATTCCATTCCTCTCGATTCCATTCCATTCCATACCATTCCTCTCCATTCCATTCCATTCCATTCCTCTCCATTCCATTCCTCTCCATACCATTCCTCTCCGTTCCTCTGAATTCCATTCCATTCCACTCCATTGCATTCCTCTCCTATCCTCTGTATACTATTCCTCTCCATTCCTCTATATTCCATTACATTCCATTCCTCTGAATTCTATTCCATTCATCTCCATTACATTTCATAACATTCCATTCCATTCCACTCCCCTCCATTCCATTCCACTCTATTGCATTCCATTCGATTCCTGGCAATTCCTTTCCTTTCCTCTCTATTCCATTCCAGTCCTTTCCTTTCGATTCACTTCCATTCCTTTCCATTACACTCTATTCCATTCCATTCCAATAAGTTTCTATCCATTCCTCTCCATTCCATTCCTCTCCATTCCTTTGTAGTGCTCTCCATTCCAATCCATTCCATTCCATTCCTGTCCATTCCATTCCTCAAAATTCCTCTCCATTCCAATATATTCCCTTCCCTTCC
>NW_006992379.1:0-459 GCF_000164805.1 Carlito syrichta | reverse complement strand
ATATTAAAATCCATTACATTCCTAACCATTCCAATCCATTAATTTCCATTCCATTACTGTCGATACCATTCCATTTAATTCCATTCCATTCCTCTCCATTCCATTCCATCCCACTCTTTTGCATTTCTCTCTATGCGATTTCTCTCCAATCCATTCGATTCAATTCCATTCCTCTCCATTCCTTTCAATTCCATTCCTCTCTATTTGATTCCATTCCATTTCAGTCTATTGTATTCCATTCCACTCTTCTACATTCATTTCCTCTCGATTCCATTCCATGTCTCTCCATTCCATTCCATTCCTCTGCATTCCATTCCATTTCTTATCTCTCCATTACATCGTTTCCATTCCACATCTCTAAATAACATTCCAATTTTCCAATGTCTTTCCATTCGTTACCATAGGAGTCCTCTACGTTTGATTCCATTCCACTCCATTCTATTCCTCTACATTCCATTA
>NW_006992378.1:0-403 GCF_000164805.1 Carlito syrichta | reverse complement strand
TAGTTTTTTTTTTTTAAGTAAATGTATATCTAGGCAGTTTCTATAATGGGACCCCAAAGCCACAGTTAGTAAAGTTACAGAAGAATGTGGTTGGGTTATAGAAACATGAGGATTATGATATTAGAAGTTTTACGGGTATGACTCCTCTCCCTGAGATGTTTTAGAAGCGATGAGGCATATTTATTTGTTCATCCTTCCTTCTGCACGTGCATTAATTGGGCTTTCATGGAGACAGTATGACCTAGAGGCTAAGAGTTTGGGCTCTGAAACTAGACTGCTTGGGTTGAATCCCAGCTCATTTGCTTCTCTGTGACCTTTGGCAACTTTAGTTAACCATGCTACTCCCATGTTTTTTCATTTGTTAAATGAGGATAATAATAATAGCTACTTTTTAGGGTCATTG
>NW_006992377.1:0-404 GCF_000164805.1 Carlito syrichta | reverse complement strand
TGTCCTATCTCTGATCAGCCCATTTTCATGAGGTCTTCCAGGCCCAAGTGGTTGACTGCTCTTGGGGTTCCTGAGCCCCCTTGAAATCCGCGCTGGGCGAGCACACTAAAGTCTCAGTGAAGACCCATGATCGAGAAGAATGTCTGGCAGAGAAGGGAGAGGGTAGAGGAGAAAGAAATATTGAAGGGGACTTATCAAAGATCCAATGGGGCTTCGGAGAAGATCTCAGGTGTAAAACAAAAAAAGGAGGATCAAGAATCAGGGATGATGATGGAGTGGGTTTAGATAAGCAAGTGAGAATTTCACAAGTGAGCTGTCCAGTCCTTTCACAGGAGGCCCATTGACCTTAGAAAATGTTTACCATTTCTGCAGACATTGGACTGAATTAGTGCCATGATGGTGTT
>NW_006992376.1:0-765 GCF_000164805.1 Carlito syrichta | reverse complement strand
GGGTGAAATGAAAGACCCTGTTTAGAATTGAACAGTAAGCCAGGCTCAGTGGCTCAGCCTGTAATCCCGCACCTTTGAGAGGCTGAGGTGAGTGGATTGCATGAGCCCGTGGGTTCGAGATCCACCTGGGCAACTTGGCGAGACCTCATCTCTACAATAAATCAAAAATTAGCCGGGCGTGGTAGCGTGCACCTGTAGTTCCAGCTACTTGGAAGGCTGAGTCAGAAGGATCGCCGGAGCCCAGCAGGTCGAGGCTGTGGTGGCTGGGAGTGGCCACTGCACTCCAGTCTGGGTGACAGAGTGAGACTCCAACTCAAAAAAAAAATTGAACAGTAAGAAAGTCAAAAACAAGAAAATATATTATTTTGAAACCTAGAAAAAGAAAAAACAATCTTTGATCTTGGGCCTTATGTGAAAATGGATATAAAACACCTTGTGTTTAGTGCAGAACATGGACCTGTCTTGGGGTATATACTTATAGGAAGCTAGTTCTCAGTTTTTTTTGTTAACTGTAAGGCACTCCAGGGGTCATAATCTAAGCAGTTTACCAGCTCAAGAACCTCTACTAGCATAACCCTGATAGATGGGTAACATGGCTCTGAACACCTCCTGTGATTTACAAATTCATAAGGCAGCCTATTCTGTGTAGAGTAGCTCTCATTGTGAGAAAATGCCTCTACAACCTGAGCTGAAGCCGTTATGTCTGTAGCTGCCACTCATCTGTCTTGGCTTTCCTCTAAATAGCTTCACAGAAAAAAAAAAACT
>NW_006992375.1:0-405 GCF_000164805.1 Carlito syrichta | reverse complement strand
TAGCTCTCTCCCTAGCTAGCCAGCTGACTTATCTAGCTGAGTTAATTAGCTTGCCAGCTGTCTAGCCAACTGACTTAAGCAGCTTGCTACCTAGCTAGACAACTAGCAAGCCAGCTGACTTAACTAGCTGATGTAAAGAGCTGGCCTGCTTGCTAGTCAGCTGAGCTAACTACCTTGTTATATATATAGCCAGCTAGCTAGCCAGCTGACTAAACTAGGTTACTTAACTAACTAGTCACCTGTCTAGTCAGCTGTCTGAATTAGCAAGCTACCTAGCAGGCCACCTGGCTAGTCAGCCAGCTTAAATAGCCAGCAGGCTGTTTGGACAGTGGTATAGATAGCCAACTTGACGAGCTAGACACCCTGCAGGTCAGCCGGCAAGCCAGCCATCATAACTAGCTGGCC
>NW_006992374.1:0-5626 GCF_000164805.1 Carlito syrichta | reverse complement strand
CCTGTGAGTGGCTGTTCTCCATAATTTATGCCCCAGTGCTGGGATAGCCTCAGTAATGGGAACCACAATGACAAACTGTCTTCTGTGATGGGTGTTCAAGTAATTAGCCCTCATCTGTGATGGGTGACTTTGTTACTGGCTTTCCTATGTGATAGATGCCAAAGTGAATGGCAGTGCTTTTTCATGGGTTCCCCAGTGACCTGCCTTCATCTGTGATGGTTGTCCCAGTGATTAACCCTCCTCCAAAATTGGTGCCCCAGTGGCTAGCCCACGTTTGTGATGAATAACCAGTGACAGGCCTTCATCCAAAATGGGTGCCACAGTGATTCACCCTCCTTTGTGTTGAGTACCCCAGTGACTGGTCTTCCTCTGTGATCACTAGCTCAGTGACTCGTCATCCTCTATGTTCATTACCCCAGTGACTGATCCTCCTCTACTATGGAAGTACCAGTTACTGTGCCTCCTCTGTGATTGGTGCTCTGTGACAGGCTCTCCTCTATAATGGCTATCCCCTCTTCTGCGATGAGTTTCAATTTAATGAATCTCTTCAATAATGGGTGCCCCAGCGACTGGTTCTTATTTTCAATGGGTGTCCCAGTGATTGAGCATCTTCCATAATGTTTACCTTAGTCACTGGACGTCCCCTGTGAGTGCTACCCCAATGTCTAGTCTTCATATATAATGGGTAACTTATTGACTAGCACCCCTCTGTCATGAGGGCCAAAGTGACTGGGCATCTTCAATAATGAATGCTCCATTGACTGGGCATCCTCTGTGACTTGTACCCCAGTGACTTAACTCCTCCAGATATGGTGCGCCATTGACTAACTCCTCTCTGTCATTGTTTTTCTAATAACTGGGTTTCCTTCATAATTTGTGTTGGATGCCCCAGTGACTTGTTTAGTGCTCTGACTGATGTCTCAGCGTCAAGTTTTCTTTTTGGACAGGTGTTCCAGCTGATAAACCTCCTGTATAATATGTGCTCAAGTTATTAACCCTCTTATATGATAGGTGTCCATTGATTGGCTCTCCTTTGTGAAAAATGTTCCAGGATATAATGCTTCCCTATGCTATGTTCCAGACTCATTTTGCCTCCTCTGTGATGACTACTCCAGTTACTGGCCCTCTTCTGTGATAGAAGCTTTAGTGACTAAACCCCTCCTAATGGTTTCCCCAGTGACTAGTTTTCCTCTGCGATGGGTACCTCAGTGACTCACCATTTTCTGTAACATGTACCCCAATGACTGCTTCTCCTTGCAATGGTTCACCCAGTGACTGTCTCTCCTCTCTGATAGGTATTCTATTGTATATACTTTTTCTGTGATGGATGTTCCAGTTACTGGTCCTTCTCTAGAATATGTACCCCAGTGACTGATATTCATCTCTGATTTGTACCCAAGTGACTGATCCTCTTCTGAGATGGGTGATCCTGTATCTAGCCTTCCTCAGTGATGTGTGCCCCAGTGACGGGTGCCCCTCCATAAAATTTGACCCAGTGATTTGCCCTAATCTGTGATGGGTTTCTCAGTGGTCCTCCTCAATAATAGTTTCCCAGGTGCTAGCCCTCCTTAGAGATGGGTATCACTGTAACTGGCCCTCTTTTGTGATTCATGCCCTTGTGACTGACCCTCCTCAGTAATGTGAGTTCCAGTGACTGCCTCCTCCATGACTAGTGCCCAACTCACTCTCCTTTCCTTTTGATTGGTGCAACATTGACTAGCCCTCTTTTGTGATTGTTATCCCAGTGACTAGCTCTCCTTTGTTATACATACTCTGTGACTAGCTAACCTCTATGATGGGTGCCAGAGTGACTTGTTCTTCTCTTTATTGGGTACCCTACTCAATGCCCCTCCTCTGGGATGGGTGACTAGTGATTGTCCCTTCTGCCTGATAAGTGCTTCAGTGACAAGTCTGTATCTGTGATGGTTGTACCAGTGAAAAGCCATAATCTAAAATTGGTGCCCTTCACTAGCCCCCTCCTTTGATGGAAGACCAGTGACTGACGTTCCTCTAAAATGGGTGCCCAAGCGACTCACCATCCTCTGTGATGGATGCCCTAGTGACTGGCCTTCATCTGTGGTCAATTTCCCAGTGACTGGGCCTCCTCCATTATGTGTGCCTCATTGATTCTGCTTTCTCTGTAACCAGTGCTCAGTGACTGACCCTCTTCCATAATTGTTGTCCCAGTAGCTAATCCTCCTCTGTGTTGGGTGGCCCACATACTGAACCTTCTCCATAACGGTGCACAAAGGACTGGCCTTCCTTTTTGATGGGTGTGTCAGTGACTTGGTCTCCTCCATAATGTATGCTTCATTAACTAGGACTCCTCTGTGATTGGTGCCCAAGAGACTGTTCTTCATATATAATGGGTGTCCCAGTGAACAGCCTCCTCTATGATGGGTGTCACACTGACTGTGCCTTCTCTACAATATGTGCCCCAGAGACTGGATCTCATTTGTTATTGTTGCCCCAAAGACTGGCCAACCTCTAGGGTGTGTGCTGTAGTGACTAGTCCTCTTCAATAATACATGATCTAGTAACGAGATGTCCTACATAATGGGTACCCCAGTGACAAAGCCTCCTTTGTAAATGATGTCCCCATGATTGGGCCTCTTGTGTTATGAGTTCTCCAGTGACTGGTGCTTCTCTATGATTTGTGACCAAGTGATTGAACTTTCTCTATGGTGGGAGCCACAATGACAAGTCATCATCTGTGATAGGTGTCCCAGTGACTATACCTCCTCTGTCATGTTTGATTCTGTGACTGACCATCCTCTGTGATGGGTACCAGAGTCACTGGCTCTGCTCTGCTATGGGTGGTCCAGTGACTGTCTATCCTCTGTGAATCAGGCCCTAATGACTGGTTTAATGAGTGATGGGTGCCCAATGGCTGGCACTCATCTGTGATTTTTTCCCCAGTGACTAGCCCTTGTGACTATCACATCTCTGTGATGGGTGATTACTGTCTGGTCCTCCTCCAATATTGGTGTACCAATGACTCCCTCCTCTGTGACTGATGGACCAGTGATTGGCCTTTCTCTATGATCAGTGCCCCAGTGACAGGGTCTATACCATTTTAGTGCCCCAGTGACTGATCTTTCTCCCCAATGGTTGCCTCAGAGACTAACCATCATCTCTGATAGATGCTCCACTTACTGTGCATCCTTCATAATGAGTATCCCAGTGACTGTCCCTCCTTTAAGTTGGGTGTATCAATGACTGGATCTCCATGTTCCCCTAGTGACAAGGCCTTCTCTGTGATTGGTGCCCCAGTGACTGACCTTCATATATGATGAGTGCTGTAGTGACTAGACCTCTTCTTCCATGGGTGTCCTGTTACTGGGCCTTCTCCAAAATGGGTGTCCTAGTGACTATCTACCTCTGTGATTGGTGCTCCAGTTTCTGGACCTCCTTCATAATGGGTACCACAATGACAGACCCTCTTCTGTAGTGGGTGTCTCAGTTACTGAGCCTCCTCAATAATGGGTGCCACAGTGGCTGGACATCTTCAGTAATTGGTTCCTCAATGATTAACCTATCTTTGTAATGGGTGACCCTGTGACTGTCCCTCCTCTGTGTTTGCTGGCCATGACTAGCCCTCACCTATAATGGTTGTCCTAATGACTAGACCTCCTCAGTGATGGGTATTCCAGTAATTGGCCATCATCCATAATGGGTTCCTCATTTACTAGATTCCTCTGTGATGAGTGCCCCAGTGTCTAATCCTCCTCTGTAATTGGTGGAAAAGTGACTGGTCCTTTTTGAGGGGGTCCCCAGTGATTATCTGACCTCTGTTATGGGTGCCCAAGTGACTAAGCTTCCTCTGCTTTGGAATCCCTCTTGATTAGCTCTCCTCTATGATCAGTGCCCCAATTAATGGGCCTCCTCTCTGATGGATGCATTAGTGTCTGGCCCTGCTTTGTGATTAGTGCCCCAGTGATTGACCATTCTTCAAATGGTGTCCGATTGTATGGGCCTCCTCAAGGATGTGTGTCTCAGTAACTAGCCCATCTCTGTAATGGGCTCTTCAGTGACTAGACCTTCTCTGTGATGGCTGCTCCAGTGACTAGTCCTCATCTGTGATGTGTGCCCCAGTTATTATGCCTTATCTGTGATCAGTGTCATTGTGACTGGTTTACCTTTGTGATGGGTTCCTCAGTGGCAGACCCTCATCTATGATCTATGACTCAATGACTGACTTTCTCATATGATGGGTGCCTGGAAGCCTGGCAGTCTTCCAAATTAATGCCCCATTTACAGGCCATCTTCTGTAACGGGTGTCCTAGTGACTGCCCTCCTCTGCGATGGATGTCACATTGAATATCCCTATTGTGTCAAGGGTGTCTAAGTGACTGAGTCTCCTCTGCGATGGCTGCCCCAGTGACTGTCCCTCTTCAGTGATGAATGCCTTAGTTACTGGCTCTCCTGAAGGATGCGTTCCACAGTGACAAGTCCTCTTTTTTGATTGGTGCCCCAGTGACTGGGCTTCCTAGGTGGTGGGTTCCCAAGTTACTAGCCCTCTTCTTTGATCATTGTTTGAATCATTGTCCTTTTTCCAAATGTAGAACTCCAGGGAATATCCCTCCTCTGTGATGGGATACCCAGTGCCTGACTGTCCTCCTTGATGGATATAACAGTCGCTGGCTCTCCTCTGAGATATATGACCCACTTACTTGGTCTCGTTGATATTGTGTGCTCCACTGAATGACAATCCTTCATATTGAGTGTCCCAGTGACTGGCCCTCATCTGAAATGGGTGTCACCATGACTTTTCCTCTGTGATGGGTGTACCACTGATGAGCTCTGCTCTGTGACGGGAGCCTCAGTGATTGGACCTCCTCTATAATATCTGACCCAGTAACTGGCCCTCCTCAGTGATGGGAGTCACAGTGACTTGTTCTTCTCTGTGATGGTTGCCCAGTAGCTAGTCGTCTTTGGGGATGGGTGCCCCAGCACCTGGCCCTAACTGTGATCATTGCACCAGTGACTGACTCTTCTCTGATGCGTGTCCCAAGTACTGGTCCTCCTCTGTAATGTGTGTTCCAGTGATAGGGTCTCATATCTGATTGGTGACCCAGTGATTGTCAGTCCTCTATGTTGAGAGACACAGTGACTGGCCCTCCTCCATATGGCTGCTCCGTGACTGGTCTTCGACTAGTAGGAGCCTCAGTTACTGGTCCTCCTCTGGGAAGGTCTCAGTGACTGACTCTTCTCTATGTTGGTGACAGGTTCTCCTCTGTGAGGGGTGCCTCAGTGACTAGCTCTCCTGTGTGATGGGTGTCACAATGACTAAGTTTTTTTTGTGATGGATCCCTCAGCGAATGGTCATCCGCTATAACACATGCCCTGTGACAAACACTCCTCTCTGATTAATGCCTCATTGTCGGTGACCAGCACTGACCAAGGGTGGGATAGGACTCGCACCGGAGAATCAGGAGACAGCAAGAAGACCACTCGGAGGCAGTTCTTCTGGGAACAGTCTGATCAGGACTGAAGTCAATTTTATTCAAACCTTTTCCAACTTATATACCATTTTCTATACCCTCCAGCAGTGTAATAATCACTTGCTGGGGGCATACAAGTTCCGTGCTTTACAAACCATGCATCACAAGATCAGCACAAGACT
>NW_006992373.1:0-420 GCF_000164805.1 Carlito syrichta | reverse complement strand
TCCAATCATTGGATGATGCTTAAAATTTTAATATTAGTTTTGTGGTTTTATGAATCTTCTCTTGTTGAGGAAGTTTTTAGTTTCCTGATAATGAATAAATTTTATCTTTTAGATCAAGTAATTCTTCCAGATAAAACTATATAGCTAGCAAAAACAGAACCATCTTGAATACCTATAGGAAAGTCAACTAGGACGCCTGAAAGTCCACATATAGACACCATGATTTGTTCACATTATTTGTGCCTGGTTCTTATAGGAGATTGGTTATCTACCAGCCCATGGGTAATTGCATCAAATGCCTGTTTATGTGAAATAGGATTATGAGATTTGACATTTTAAGGATTATAACATTTTACTTGAATATTGGTTGACCTGACAAACAATTGGGAACACTTTATGTAGGAGGGTTCCACATGAGGG
>NW_006992372.1:0-775 GCF_000164805.1 Carlito syrichta | reverse complement strand
TTGGACCCCAGCCACATTTATATAGACCCAAAGATTCTCTGAGTGGATGGCATACAGAGTGCTGCGGTGGGCCGTGCCCCTCGCCCTTCAGTCAACAGTCACTATCGCTGAGCTAGGTGTTTCCCCTCCTCTTCAGGAGGGGCCGCACCATCTCCTTAGCAGGTTTATCTTTATCAGGTCTTTTTTTGGGTGGCTGGAGCTTTTACCTTTAGTGGCAAATGCCAATTTGTTTACCTTTCCTCTGGCTGGTGCTCATTTTGGAGTTCTTCTCCTTTTTTTTTTAATGTGAACAGACCACGAAGATGTAAAATGATCTGTTCCTCTTTATTTCTAAACAGGCAAAATTGTTAAAAATTCTCATGAATTACTAAACAGCAACCTTAGTCATAAGATGTGGACAATTAAATGAGTATAGCCAAAACACGCAAGCATTAGTGTTATTTAGCATTACAGTATAAAGTAGAGACTCAGCATACATTACAAGACTCTGAGAGACTTCATAACAGTTTTACAGGGACAAGCAATGGATTACGATTTTAGGCAAGGCCTAAACCTTCAGAAACGGATTTAGTTTCAATTAACCTGGCTTTTAGCATTTGAAAACGAGAACAGCCTATTCATTCCCTTGGTTGCCAGAGAAAGGTCACAAAATTATTATTATTTTTTTAAGGCTAGCATTAACTTACATTGCATTTCTCCATTTCTTTACAGGTGGGTTAGAATGAGCTCCTTCAGAATTTATGAAGGAGAATGCAGGCTAATGAAGGGAGGGGGA
>NW_006992371.1:0-5845 GCF_000164805.1 Carlito syrichta | reverse complement strand
CAGTCTGTAGGCTGTCTCCCTGCTCTCTTGATGGTTTCTTTGGCTTTGCAGAAGCTTGTCAGTTTAATAAGGTCCCACTTGTCTATCTTCTCTCTTACGACCTGTGGGTTTCGGGTTTTGTTCAGGAATTGGATGCCAGTTCCAATTTCCATGAGGGTATTTCCTTCCTTTTCTAATGTTCTTATGGTTTGAGGTTTTACATTTAGGTCTCTGATCTATTTGGAGTTAACCTTTGTGCATGGGGATAGAGAGGGGTCCTGTTTCAATCTTCTGCATGTGGTCAGCCAGTTTTCCCAGCACCATTTACTGAATAGGTTCTCCTCTCCCCAGTGGTAAATGGTGGGGGCTTTGTCGAAGATGAGTTGGTTGAGAAATTGAGGTCCAGTCAGAATGGCAATTATCAACAACTCAGCAAATAACAGCTGCTGGAGAGGGTGTGGTGAAAGGGGAACACTTCTACACTGTTGGTGGGAGTGTAAACTAGTACAACCTCTATGGAAAGCAGTGTGGTGATTCCTAAAAGCTCTAAAAATCGACCTTCCATATGACCCCGCAATCCCCCTACTGGGAATATACACTGAAGAACTCAAATCACTCTATAAAAAAGATACCTGCACATGTATGTTTATCGCAGCATTGTTCACAATAGCAAGAACCTGGAAACAACCATGCTGCCCATCAAAAGAGAACTGGATTAAAAAAATGTGGTACATATGCACGATGGAATACTATGCAGCCATAAAAAAAGCAAAATCATGAATTTCGCAGCAACCTGGATGGAACTAGAGTCTATAATACTGAGTGACCTCTCACAGAAACAAAGATCCGAGTACCATATGTTCTCACTCATATAATGAACCTTGAACATCCAATGTAATACTATAAGAAAATGACTGACGGTACTGGGAAACTATGGGGGGGGGGATGGGATTAACAGTAGCAAATACCTGCCCGGGGATGGGAAAACACCTCTTATCAACAGGGTGCCTGAATGAAACATAATTGTCCACCTAACCCTTAACTGTACCCCACAAAACCATAATAAAAAAATATTGATTAAAAAAAAACCACAGCACACTTCTCTCTAAAAGACTCTCCTGTCCTGTCTCAGAGGAGAGTCTACCAAGGGCCAAAGTCTAGTCCCTAAGGCAGGACTAGTTTTGGGGATCATCTGTGAGGCCAAAGTCTTTGGTGCCCTCTCGTGGTGTGACTAAGAACCGCTCGTTTAACCAGAGTTTTTGTCTCAACAACCCGTCTGTCCGTGACAATGCATTTTTACTTTTATTTATTTATTTTTTTTGAGTTGGAGTCTCACTCTGCACCCAGAATGGAATGCAGTGGCACACTCCCGGCCACTGCAGCCTTGACCTGCTGGGCTCCAGTGATCCTTCTGCCTCAGCCTTCCAAGTAGCTGGAACTACAGGCAAGCACTACCATGCCTGGCTAATTTTTTGATTTATTGTAGAGATGAGGTCTCACCAAGTTGCCCAGGCAGGTCTTGAACCCGCGGGCTCAGGCAATCCACTCACCTCAGCCTCCCAAAGCGCGGGATTACAGACTGAGCCACCAAGCCTGGCTGCCAACACATTTTTAAACTCAGATCCTCAGAGTACCAACAATGTGAGAACCCCGCAATGCATACTTGGGTTTAGAATGAGAGAGCCATGCTTCTAGATCACCGAGAACTTGCTTTCCTGAATCACACACTATCTAAGTAGTTGCTGGGTTCTAACAACACTCAGAAGTTAAATAAAGTCGGCATATTACATTCAAGGAAGACAGTATTTGCGTCATGATTTGTCCATGTAAGTCCAGTTCGTCTCACTTTTGTTTTGGCGAGAAGATGCTACAAGAGCACGAAGCAGTCAAAACAAAACCAAATAGCACAAAAATAGGGGGGAAACCATAAAACAAACCCACATCTCAGGTAGCTCTCTTTCTCCATGAAGATTCTAAGATTTCGTTATGTGGTTGACTCTAAATTTGAAATGGAACATGCTGGTATATGAAGCAGTTGGTGCTGGACATGCCCTTTGGTGATAATGCAATGATTTTTAGTGACTCTCGAATGAGGACAACCATACGCTCTAGGTACACAATACAGAAGGAAAGTGGGGCAAGGAGGAGAGGCCTGGGCTTTCCACACTGTGGGAAGCTGGGGTGATGGGCAGGAGGAGGCTATGAGAAACAGTGATTTCTAGCTGTCATCCACAGGTCAACCTGCTACTGGAAATGCTCCTGTCTCTGATATTTACTTTAAACACAATGAGGATGCTTGGAATGTAGGCACACAGCAGTACATGGCGGTATCCAAGACACACACTCATGCCATCATACAACAGAACAAACTACAGAACAAAAAGTGTGAGGTCATACAAAATCCTACTTTTACCAGCTAGAAGGAAAACTTCAGTGACTTTTGGTACATAAGATGGCCACCTTTCAAACATAATTTAATTACTTGCTGACACAATATGAAACCTTATTTTAAATACATGTTTCAAAGAAAAAGGGTGTTACAATATAAACCCACAACAAAAGATGTGCAAATAGACATTTGCATTGGCTATAAAAGGCAGTGAGAGGAAAGGGCGAAGCATTTTAGAAAGTGATTCCTGCAGCCACTATTTACAGATCTGGTCTAAGCTTTGTTTAAATGCCTCTTGGAAAAATAACTCCCTTCAGCCAGTTGACCCCGGGATAGATGGAAAAGAACAGGGCAGGTGAAAATCTAAGAAAGCTCTCAGCTTGAGAATTCTAATCTGGGTAAGGTCTGTCTTTCTCTGCAGCTGCATACTGAATGAAAGCTGTCTGCAGTCCTCGCTTTCCTCTTTCTTCCTTCAACTCAGTGCCCTCGTGTGGCAAAGTCCAAGTGATCATGATTTTGCTTACTCCAGTTTCAAAATGCCACACTATTCTATAAACAATCATGACTCCATCCCCTCAACAAAACTCAAACGCCCACAAGGAAATATATTTCTGAAGACCGAAGGGAGATAATTCATTTATAGAATTTATAATGATTCCAAGGAGCACAAGTCAGGCCTGATACTGCTGACTGAGAAAATTTTTCAAGTGCTTTTATTTTTGGAAGGCTCCCCAGACCTTTGATTGGTTTAGAATTCATTTAGAACAGTGGTTCTCAACCCTGAGGGAGGCATAAATTTCTCCCTCAGGGGACATTTGGCGACATCTGGAGACATTTTTGGTTGTCAATTGGGGGTGCTACTGGCATCTCTTGAGAATGGGAGTGCTGCTAAATACCCCACAATATAAGGCAGAGTCCTCTCCCAATAATTTTCCAGCCTCAAATATCAATAGTGCTAATACTAAGAACCCTTTGCTCAGATGAAATGCTGAGACACTTATGTAAAATTTCCCTGTTTCCTCATGTTCACCTTGGGACAGCTTTTGGCAAAGAAGATATGCTAAGTATTTGAAATTTATACGCTTCTCTGCCTAGTGGTTGAGAGTAACGATCTGAATGATGGGAGTAATCTTGAAATAGACTCCTCCTGGTGGGGATTAGAATCCCCACACACTTTACCTGGGTTTCAGTGTATCTGTGTTGCTGGACAGGCAGGGTTCTCACTCCCAGTGCCGCCTGCCTATCCTTGGATTTCTGGTGGACATTACTCCCTGGAGGTCTGGATCAATCACCTGATTGCCCTGTGCACTCCAAAATATCCTACAGCAATAAAGGGTGAAGAGCCATCTATCCTGTTTATGTGCAGACACACACCTTGCTTTGTCTTTATGGTAAAGAGTTTCAGCAGGTTAAAAGTTTAGTTTCAAACAGGTGAGTCCCGTGTGTTAGCAATAGAGATGCTGGGTTTCACAAATCTCACTGAGTTGAAAATTCATGGTCATTCTAAGTCATTCTTTTATAGGGTTTAAAACAAGAATAATATACAGTTAGGGGAGGAAAGAAATTTATCAACGCCAAGAAACCAGGCCTGTAGCTACAAACATGTACATAATTAAAGTGAGGGCTAGGATTGGACTTCTTCAGAAACGCAGGTAGAATCAGCCAGCAAAGTAACAGATAACCAGAGAAATGAGTGTGGACTTCGATTTTTGAGGAATTTTGCTATCTTGGGGGTTCAAAATGAATTAAGTTTTAAATGTTGGGACTGGTGCTTAAAATGTAGTGACAGACTTTTGGGGCTATTAAACGCATGGGGAGGAAAAAGCCAAGGACAAGGTTCTCCAGATATGCCCACAGGAAGACTAAGCCCAATTGACAGCAAGCCTCAGGCCCCTAGGCCTCACAGAGGCCCAGGAATGCAGGAGTCCAGAGGGCTCCCTAGCCCCTCCTCCTCCCCCTGGGCAACCCAATAGACTTTTCCCAACTATTCATTTTCCTATGCAGAATGTGACTTAGCATTCTTTCAAAAAGTGAAGCCTTCTAGCTCTAGATCTATGTGTGACTGGGCACAAGCTGCTGGCTCTTTCCTGTGGGCACCTCCCAGGTGGCCACGCCCTGTCCTGACTGCTCACCTCCAGGGCCACACCTCCGCAGTGCTCAATGCTTCTGGGGTCTTAGAAAAGACACCTTGTACACAAACCCTGCCAAAGCCAGTGCCAGGCCAGCTTTCTCCTTCCCAGGCTTGGCCCGTTTTATACCATCTCTCTGAAAACGGACGCGAGAGATTTGGAGAAAGGAATTCTAAGAAGAGACAGGTGAGAGGATCGCAGCTAGCAGTCTAGGAAAACTTACAAAAGACAGCAGGGGCACAAACCCTGTCAAAGCCAGTGCCGGGCCAGCTCGTTCCTGTCCAGACCTGGCCCGTTTTACCCAATTCTCTCTGACAATGGACGCGAGATACCCGGAGAAGGGGATTCTAGGAAGCGACAAGCGAGGAGATCTCAGCTAGCAGTCCACGGAAACGTCTAGGAAGACGGAGCTCTGGGTCTCCTGATGTAGGCCTGCCTGGCGCAAGAAAAGTCTCCTTGTTTTCAAAAGCAAATCGAGCCCCACCCCTACCCCCCCTCCAAACCCAGCCAACCGCCGAGCCCAGAGCGCAGCGGCGTCTGTCCAGGCCCGCGCCCGGCAGGAGCACTGCTGCGGTCGGCGCCGGCGCGAGGGTCTAGCTCAGGTGCAGGCGGTGCTCGCCCCGCGTGATGTGCAACGAGAACTCGTAGCGGTCCTGGCTGTGGTAGCCACACATGTTGCACTCAAACGGGTCGCGAAGCCGTGGCAGCCCATGTGGATGGTGTACACGACGTGATCCAGGAAGAGCACCCGGCAGTGTTCGCACTTGTACACCTTCAGGGGCTCGCCACTGGCGCTGGGCACGCGGAAGGCGTCCGGGCCGCCCTCCGAGGCTGCGCGCAGCAGCTCCTAGGCGCGCGGCTCCTCCAGCAGGGCCAGCCCGTTGCGCGCGTGCGAGCCCAGGTGGTTAGTCAGGTAGACCAGGTCGCCGCGCTGCTCCTTGGTGTTGCTCTCGGTGTCCGTGGAGTCCGGGCAGTTGTTGCTCGGGGATGCCTCCCGCTCCGAGAGCACCGGCTTGGCCTTGGAGAGTAGCAGCAGGCTCTCCACGGTGCTGTCCTGTGCCGCATGGTTGGAGCGCGCCCTCGGCGGGTGGCTTGTGCAGCGGGTACATGGGGCCCAGCACCGGGACCCTGTCAGCGGCGCCCGGGGGCGTCTGCAACAGCGGGCGCAGCAGGTCAGTGCCCAGGTAGTTGATGGCGTTGTCGATGGCCTGGTCCATCACGTGGGACTTCATCAGCTCGCTCTCCTTCTTGTAGCCCCCGCCGCTGTCGAAGGGCATGTCGGACAGGCACTTATCCCCTATGGGAGGCAGGCGACAGTGAGCAGGCCGGCCAGGGTGGGCGCGGTCGC
>NW_006992370.1:0-477 GCF_000164805.1 Carlito syrichta | reverse complement strand
GTTAACAGTAACACCCAGTTTCAAATAGCTATAGGGAGGACACTGAATGCTGCTAGCATAAAGAAATGATAAATGCTTGACAGGATGGATCTGCTCATCACCCTGACCTGATCACACATGGCATGTATCAGCATCACTATGTTCCCTGTGAATATTTAGTCACTACGTGTCAATCTAAAACACAGATCCACGGTTCTGACAATGAATACGAAAGGACAGACACTGAACAGCGTCTCCCCAACCACAGACCTCATAACCCAGGCCCCGATTCTCATCACCAGTGTTCTGAGGTGTGCATGTCCCTCCTGGAAACAGTGCACAGACCTGCACTATATCTGTGTTCTTTCCCCACTCTTTATTTTTTAAATAAAAATGATAAGATATCATACACATTGCTTCATACCTTTCTTTTTTAGTTTATTTTGGAGTTATTTCCAAGCCAACTCAAAGAGTGCTTCTTGGTCCCTTCTTGTTGTG
>NW_006992369.1:0-948 GCF_000164805.1 Carlito syrichta | reverse complement strand
CTTAGTTCTTTTTTCCCCATGCTGAATCCTTCCCTTTTGGCATTCCATGCCGTAGGAAATGACACTAAGATCTCCTACTTGTTATAACCAGATATTCAGTGTACTAATAGAACACACAATTCATGGAAATAGTCAGTGTAGGACACGGTGCAACCTGTGTATAAATTAGACTCCAGAGACCTGCTCTCACTAATTCCATGATCTTGGGTGATTTCCTTGACCCCTCTTGATTCCAGCACTTCTGCAACACTTTAAGGAGGATAGCAATGCTACGCATTTCATAGGGCCATTGTGAAGATTATTCTCTAATCCCCACCCCGAGGCCAACTTTAGCTGGAATTATTAGCCTTGTTGGTTTCAAGCAGCCCAATTATTCTCAATCTGCTCTCCTTTTCTTTTCTTTTCTTTTTTTTTTTTTTTTTTGAGTCGGAATCTCACTCGGTCGCACAGACTGGAGTGCAGTGGCCGCTCCCGGCCACCGCAGTCTCGCCTGCTGGGCTCCAGCGATCCTTCTGCCTCAGCCTTCCGAGTAGCTGGAATTACAGGCATGCACTACCACCCCCGGCTGATTTTTTGATTTATTGTAGAGATGAGGTCTCGCTGCCCAGGCGGATCTCGAACCCGCGGGCTCAGGCAATCCACTCACCTCCGCCTCCCAAAGGCGCGGGATGACAGGCTGGGCCACCGAGCCCGGCTTCTGCTCTCCTTTTCATTCAGTCAAGTGACCACTCTACCTCCCTCCCTGCTCACCTTCCACATATCTCCCATTGTCCCTTTCCCCTGATGATCTGGCTGTCTGTCTTACTGAAGACGACAGAAGCAATCAGAATTGAGCTTTGCGTTGTGTGCCACCAACACTCTTACCCCCTTTTCAGCTTCCGGGCTGGCTAAGCTGCCTTTTGTCTTGCGGTCAGTAGCTACTACCAGCAGAGACCAACACATTTATTG
>NW_006992368.1:0-424 GCF_000164805.1 Carlito syrichta | reverse complement strand
GTTATGGGAGTTTCAGGGCCTGGCCCTCTTTTAATATAGATTTCTTACTGATTGGCCTTCTTTTATGAAGATTGCTTAATTCACTGACTCTGTACTGTGATGGGTGTTTCAGTGACTAGGTCTCCTCTGTGATGTATTTACCAATGATTCAACATCCTCCATTGTACGTACTACACTGACTGCATCTCCTCTGTGATTTTGCCCCAGTGACTGGCCTTCTTCCAAATTTTGTGTCCCTTGACTAGTATTCATCTATGATCAGTGTTCAAGTAACAAGTTCTCCTCCATAATTGGCACCTCAGTGATTGTCTGTACTCTGTGGTGGGTTTCCCAGTGACTGGTTTTCCATTGTGATGGGTGTCCCAGTGACTGGTCCTCCTCTGTGTTGTCTACAACAATGATTAGCCTTTCTTTATATGTTGGG
>NW_006992367.1:0-426 GCF_000164805.1 Carlito syrichta | reverse complement strand
GTGTGTGTGTGTGTGTGTGTGTGTGTGTGTGTGTGTGTGTGTGTGTGTGTGTGCAGGCAGCCACAAATTGCATCCAACATCTATGTTTTGTACGACAGTACATACTATGGTCCCAAACTGAAGCATGAAGGTCTGAAAGTCTGAAGCACACATACTGAGAAAATCAGAGACAAACAGCTATGAGAAAAGACATCCCCACAGTCTGATTTGATTGCCAATCTACACCTCTTAGGCTTTACTTATTTAAACCAATCAATTATTCTATGTAAGCAAGTTCAAATTTGATAAAGCCTTTTGCAACCTAAGAGTCATGAATAATTTAGAAATTATTATAAAGCTGCTGCATGTGCTCTGAAAACCTGGATTAACATCTTGCCCATGTATCTTTGCATCTCAAAGTATTTGTTTACACATTTGTTGAGTGAC
>NW_006992366.1:0-608 GCF_000164805.1 Carlito syrichta | reverse complement strand
CGTTGGAGTCTGACTTGTTGCCCAGGCTGGAGTGCGGTGGCATGCTCCCGGCCACTGCTGCCTCGGCCTGCTGGGCTCGGGCCCTCCTTCCGCCCCAGCCTTCCAAGTTGCTGGAACTACAGGGGTGCGCCACCACGCCTGGCGAATTTTTATTTATTTCTTTATTATAAAGATGAGTTCTCACCAAGTTGCCCAGGCTGGTCACGAACCTCTACATTCAGTCAGTCCTCTCGCCTCAACCTCCCATAGTGCTGGGATTACAGACTGAAGCCACCACACCCGACATCTACAATAAATTTTTTTGAGTCAGTCTCACTCTGTCGCCCAGGCTGGAGTGCAGGGGCACGCTCACGGCCACTGCAACCTCGACCTGCTGGCTCAGGCGATCCTTCCGCCTCAGACACACGCCACCGCACCCGGCTAACTTTTTGATTTATGTAGAGATGCGGTCTCGCCAAGTTGCCCAGGCTGGTCTGGAGCCCGTGGGCTCAGGCAATCCTCTCACCTCGGCCTCCCAAATACTGGGATTATAGGCGTGAGGCACTGTGCCCAGCCTACATAAATTTTTCAAAATTAGCTGGGTGTCATGGCATGAGCAGTCCCAGCTA